>NW_017671924.1:71614-123015 GCF_001879085.1 Nicotiana attenuata | reverse complement strand
GGTTCTAGGCATGGCAACATCCGAAATTGTGTTCATGTCTGTGCTTGATCCTTAAAGGATCCCGAAATCCCGAAACAATGTGGCTTAACAGGCCTGGTTGGGTTGTAGCCAGCACTGTCAATTGCTAGGTATGACCACCAGCCTATCTTTGCTTTTCCCAGAATCCCCCTCTCTGCACTTACACTCATTCCAGTTTTCAAGTTCTGCCCCCCTACATGTGAGCCTTGACCTTGGGACGTTGAGCTACCCTCTGAAACTTGGACACTTGAGGGCTGGCTCTTCCACACTGCACTATGAGTTCAAATTATGTAATTAATTTTGGGTGTAAGCACTGCCCGGAGTCCATGAGGCTCTTGGGAACTCTGACACACCCATAAATGAGAAAGGCTTTGGAAATTGGATCTTTGGAGTTGGTTTATTTCATATTTCAGACCTAGAGTCTGAATCAGGCTCTCCTTGGTTGTAAAATTTTTCAGTTTCTCCGATGTAATTTTACTCTTCTTGATTCGTTCTGGTTTGTAATAATTTAGTAATAACTTATGGGGGTTTTAGTGAAAAGGGGAGGGTCCCTCATGTTTGCATAAGGGTAGACATCATGCTCTTAGGTATTTACTTCTGCAATCGTATCCTACTTTTCTGCATTCTCGAAATTCTGCCTATAGGTTTTCTGCACTTCTGCATTTTAGAAATCATGTCTATAAGTTCTGTCTTTCATGCATAGATATCATATCAATAGTTCCTGCATTTTCTGCATCTCATATAGAGAACATGACAATAGGATTCTGCATGTCTGCATCTCATATAGATAACCTGTCTATAGGATCTCTTAAATTCTGCTTAAACATCTATCACTAGGCAAACAGTTTGTAGGTTTAAATAACAAATTGCCTTCTAGATACCATGCCTATAGGACTCCTGCATTTCTATGAACATTTTAAAACCAACCACGCTTAGAAAGCATGCCTATAGGAGTAATCAACTGAATCTGAATCGTCTACAGGTCTAAAATCAGTGGTGACGATACTCAATACCTATAGAACTTATGTTTTTCTGTAATCAGCAAGCCTTCCTTGAAAATCAGTGTACTCCTGCATTATTAGATATCATGCCTATATGTTTCACCTAGGCAAGCCATTAGGTAATTAATCAACTGCACCAGTCTTTGATAATTACAACCAGTAGGCAGGCCTAATTCGGACTTCTTATTTGAAAATATGTGATAAATCAGCCTGCCTTAACGCTTTAAGTTTAATTCAGACCATAACCAGTACGTGCAAGACATGCTAAACAATCTGTCTTTAAGTGAGGAGGCCTGTCTGAGCCTTTTTAACTGTTATGTGTTTCCCATACTTGCTTTATGCGTTTTATTTGTCGCCTTAGAATTTTATCCTTTTAAACTCTGAAAAGCCCAAATCTTCCTTCCCCTTTAGGACTAGTAGTCCAAAATGCCTCCGGGACTGATAGGATTGGGACGGGTAATAGCATGCAATAGGTAACGAGACTATTCCGCGCTTTAATACCTTAACGGGGTGGGAAAGGGTAGATATGGATATGATGACCACGCGATAACACCACGTGTATAAACGGTTACTGGGTGTTGTGTGGGATGATCCATATTATTTATAAACCTAGGACCCCCCCTTTCCTTTACTTGTTTAATCTTTCAGAATTTTTTTGAAAAGAAGAAAAAAGAAAAAAGAAACTGCTCAATTCTCAGCTTCTTTAACTTTTCTTTTACTTCAATTACTTGCATCAATTATGTAAAAACCTTCCTTTTACTTGTTTATTTTCAGAACTTTTAAAATTGCTTTCTTCCCAAATTTCAGCTTCTTTAACTTCTTTTGCTTCAGTTGCTTGCAACCGTTATGTGAAAACTATCTCGTATTTGCAATCCTTGCTTGTTCATTTGTCATTTGCATTTAAAGTCACAATTGTAGCATGGCTGGGAACCACACTAGTGGATCTTGAGGGGTGCCTAACACCTTCCCCTCGAGATAATTTCAAGCCCTTACCCAATCTCTGGTTTTCTAAATCAAATTTCTTTTTAGTGTCCTAATGTACTTAATCATTAGGTGGCGACTCTTCAATTGCAAACCCAATTCCCAAAAGGAAATGAGTTGTCCTCCCAAATGTTATAAACCCGATTTCGCGAGAAAAAGGGGGCATCGACAGCATGGTGACTCTGCTGGGGATTTCTTTAAGGCTTTTACCATTTCATGCTATGTGTGATTTTATGCTTTTTTACATGTCTTTACTTGTTTAAAGTGCCTTTAAGTATTTATTCCTTCTTCTACTACGAAACTGACTTGGCTCTTCGTTTCTTTTCTTTTAATATTTTCCTTTACCGCTTTCCTTTAGTGTTGTTGTAAACTATGAGAAACTGTTGTAATTATTACTTTATGAACGTGCAAATATGTGACAACTTGTTAATTATTGTAACTGCATCTTCAACATCATATTCCACTCGTGCCAAACAAAATACCATAGCAACGCTTATAATGAGTGGTTGCGCCCTTCCGATATTATCACCCCCCAAATCCGGCAAAGGTATATTTGCGGTAAAACCAGTCGATCAACGGTGTAGTCGACGGTTCCGCGCCTTTCCCTCTTGAGTTGTCCGCTCAAGGATACCGGTCTAATACCCCATAGAAACCCTACTTTGTTTAATTGTGCATGCATTATGGTCAAACCTAGCCGAGTCAGTTATGTTGTCCGCATAATGACTCTTTAAGATAGCCTTGTCCAAAGTCCACTAGTTTTCCTTGAAACCCAAACGGACACTACCACGTTCTATGCATTAATTTGGAGAACTAAATGCTTCTTATGCCGATTATTGATATTTAATAGTCGAGTCTGGCGGGGGTAAGGGTCTAACACTTTTTATCTTGCAGAAATGAGGCACGAGGTCCCCAGATTCGGCATGGTCACCAACATCCACCCCAAATTGTTAAGCTGGTGGGAAGATCTTCATTCCAGCGATCAAGTTCTTGTCCGAAAATATCTAGGAAACCTACCTTCTCTCCTAGAAATTTAACTCGACAAGAAAATCATAAAGGCTGCCACTCTGTTTTGGGATTGTGATAGGTCGGTATTCCGCTTTGGGGACATTGAGATGACACCTTTGCCTGAGGAAATAGGAGGACTGGCTATAATACCGTGGGAAACTCCGGGTTTGTTGATGCCGGAAAACTGCAAAGGTAGAGGTTTTCTCAAAATGATGGGTCTAAAGAAGAATCCTGACTTGACATGTTTGAAGGAGTCGTACATTCCCTTTGACTATCTGTATGAAAGGTACGGTCACAGCAAATCTTACCGTACTTATCCTGACGAGTTCGCCTTTACATCATTGGGGCATATCCATCGAAGGGTCTTTGTCTTCACGTTTTGTTTCTTGGGGATGATAGTGTTTCCAATGAAGAAAGCAAGAATCCATACCAGGCTAGCTACGGTCACCAAAACTCTAATGGAAGGAATTGACGGACAACCATTCAGTCTTGTACCAATGATCATTGCGGAAATATACCGAGCCCTAGAAAGGTGTCAACAAGGAGCCAAACATTTCGAGGGTTGTAATCTTCTACTTCAACTTTGGGCCTTGGAGCATCTACAAAAGGGTGAATACCGACAGGAAATCCATCATAGAGACTGGGACGATCATATCGCCTTTCAACACCCGAAGCGAATGAATTACATGCCCAACATGTTCGCCCAACCAGAGAATGCTAGAGAATGGGTCGAACTCTTTGATAATCTGACTGAGGACCGAGTGCAATGGATGTTCGAGTGGTTCCCTACTGAAGAATTCATCGTTCGATCTAGGGATGCGCCATTTCTGATATTGATCGGTTTGAGGGGGACCTACCCTTATGTCCCTCTCCGAGTTATGATACAGGCTGGTAGGAAGCAGGTTATACCAAGGGTCGACAAGATGAGTCACTTTCGGGCTGATTTCCAGAATGACGATAGTCCGTACAGGTGCAAGGCTCAGCATATGTGGCACTGCAAAATTGTCTTGGGAAAGGACACCATCGAACCAGATCGCTACCATGCTGGTTGTACCCCACATTATTCAGGCTGGCTGGAGGACAATCATAATGGTTTAGGTCAACCTGGGTTTGTTCGAGGTCACAGGATCATCGATGAAAAGGCTGAAGCACAAGTAAAGTACAACCAACTGCGCAAGAGGATGCAGGAATATGAAAATGAGCACCGGGAAATACAAGAATCCAATCAAAAACTAATTGAAGAATGGAAGGATATGGCTGTCAGCACCAACAAACAACTGGTCTATTTTGAGCGAGGTATAGTGGAACTGGAAAAGAAGTTTCTAAACAGGGTCGAAGACTGCCCAGTTGCTGAAGGGAATGAAGGAGGACACCTGGCCAGAGCCTACTTGCTGCTAGGACTGCATGAGCTGGGAGAACTGTTCGAGGGAGCTAAAAATGCCGAGTCTGGGAAAGGTCCTTCTGGGACCAAATAGATAGGAGCTTTTCCTTTTGCTTTGTAATAAGGCCTATGGCCACTAGTGACATTTTTATTTCCTGTTATTTAGTGTCGTTTTGGGATTCGTCTACCTTTTTATCAATAAAATGAAGCTTTTAGCATTCCAAGTTCTCCAAATTTACCTGTCGCTAGGCCTACCTCGGGCACAACGAGGTCCCCAAAATTAGGACGCGCTTTATATTTCCTGTACTACGTGTTTAAATATTGCAACATTTTTTTTCTTATGATCCTTACTGACTTGTCACCTTTTTGTTTTACTTTTTGTTTATTCCCCTCCCCAAAGGTTAGTTCGTGAACTCTGGCAACATCAGCATACTTTACCAGATCCAGGGGCCCTCCACCTACTCCTCCTCCCAGTCCTGTCAGGCACAAAAGCAAAAGGAAAATGGAAGATTCGAACAACTCAGCTGAACGGGTAGAGGTCACTCGTAGTGCTATGGTCCCCAAGGAAAATGCCTCTCAGATAGAACAAAAACTACTGAAATTCCAAGAAGAGCTTGATCAAGTCCGAAATCTGGCGAGTCNATGTTTTTTACATGTTTTTACTTGTTTAAATGCCTTTAAGTATTTATTCTTTCTTCTACTACGAAACTAACTTGGCTTTTTGTTTCTTTTCTTAATGCTTTCCTATATCGCTTTCCTTCAATACTATTGTAAATTATGAGAAACTGTTGTAATTATTACTCTATGAACGTGCAAATACATGACAATTTGTTTAATTATTGTAACTGCATATTCAACATCATATTCCACTCGTGCCAAACAAAATACCATAGCAACACTTATAATGAGTGGTTGCGCCCTTCCGATATTATCACCCCCTAAATCCGGCAAAGGCATATTTGCGGTAAAACCAGTCGATCAACGGTGTAGTCGACGGTTCTGTGCCTTTCCCTCTTGATTTGTCCGCTCAAGGGTACCAGTCTAATACTCCATAAAAACCCTACTCTATTTAATTGTGCATGCATCATTGTCAAACCTAGCCGAGTCAGTTATGTTGTCCTCATAATGACTCTTTAAGATAGCCTTGTCCAAAGTCCACTGGGTTTCCTTGAAACCCAAACGGACACTACCATGTTCTGTGCATTCATTTGGAGAACTAAATGCTTCTTATGCTAATTGTTGATATTAAATAGTTGAATCTGGTGGGGGTAAGGGTCTAACACTTTTGTCTTGCAGAAATGAGGGATGAGGTCCCCAGATTCGGCGTGGTCACCAACATTCACCCCAGATTGTTAAGATGGTGGGAAGATCCTCATTCCAGTGATCAAGCTCTTGTCCGAAAATATCTAGGAAACCTACCTTCTCTCCTAGAAATTCAACCCGACAACAAAATCATAGAAGCTGCCACTCTATTCTGGGACTGTGATAGGTCGGTATTCTGCTTCGGAGACGTTGAGATGACACCTTTGCTTGAGGAGATAGGAGGATTGGCTGGAATACCGTGGGAAACTCCGGGTTTGTTGATGCCGGAAAACCGCAAAGGTAGAGGTTTTCTCAAAACGATGGGTCTAAAGAAGAATCCTGACTTGACATGTTTGAAGGAGTCGTACATTCCGTTTGACTATCTGTACGAAAGGTACGGTCACAGCAAATCTTACCGTACTTATCCTGACGAGTTCGCCCTTACATCATTGGGGCATATCCATCGAAGGGTCTTTGTCTTCATGTTCTGTTTCTTGGGGATGATAGTGTTTCTAATGAAGAAAGCAAGAATCCATACCAGGCTAGCTATGGTCACCAGAACTCTAATGGAAGGAATTGACGGACAACCATTCAGTCTCGTGCCAATGATCATTGCAGAAATATACCGAGCCCTAGAAAGGTGTCAACAGGGAGCCAAGCATTTCGAGGGTTGTAATCAGCTACTTCAACTATGGCTCATGGAATACCTCCAAAAGGGTGAATATCAACAGGAAATCCATCGTAGAGACTGGGACGATCATATCACCTTTTATTACCCGAAGCGAATGAATTACATGCCCAACATGTTCGCCCAACCGGAGAATGCTAGAGAATGGGTCGAACTCTTTGATAATCTGACTGAGGACCGAGTGCAATGGATGTTCGAGTGGTTCCCTACAGAAGAATTCATCGTTCGATCTAGGGATGCGCCATTTCTGATATTGATCGGTTTGAGGGGGACCTACCCTTATGTCCCTCTTCGAGCTATGAGACAGGCTGGTAGGAAGCAGGTTACACCAAGGGTCGACAAGATGAGTCACTTCCAGGCTGACTTCCATAACGACGATAGTCTGCACAAGTGCAAGGCTCAGCATATGTGGCACTGCAAAATTGTCTTGGGAAAAGACACCATCCAACCAGATCGCTACCATGCTGGTTGTACCCCACATCATTCAGGCTGGCTGGAGAACAATCACAATGGTTTAGGTCAACCTGGGTTTGTTCGAGGTCACAGAATCATCGATGAAAAGGCTGAAGCACAAGTAAAGTACAACCAACTGCGCAAGAGGATGCGGGAATGTGAAAATGAGCACCGTGAAATACAAGAAGCCAATCAAAAATTAATTGAAGAATGGAAGGATATGGCTGTCAGCGCCAACAAACGACTGATCTGCTTGGAGCGAGGTATAGTGGAACTGGAGAAGAAGTTTCTGAAGAGGGTCGAAGACTGCCGAGTTGCTGAAGGGAATGAAGGAGGACATCCGGCCAGAGCTTACCTGTTGCTAGGATTGCGCGAGCTGGGAGAGCTGTTCGAGGGAGCTAACACTGCCGAGTCTGGGGAAGGTCCTTCTGGGACCAAATGGATAGGAGTTTTTCCTTTTTGCTTTGAGAAATGTAACAAGGCTTATGTGTGACATTTTTATTTCCTGTTATTTAGTGTCGTTTTGGGATTCGTCTATCTTATTATCAATAAAATGAGGCATTTAGCATTCCAAGTTCTCCAAATTTACTTGTCGCTAGGCCTACCTCGGGCACAACGAGGTCCCCAAAATTAGGACACGCTTTATATTTCCTGCACTACGTGTTTAAATATCGCAACATTTTTCTTCTTATGATCCTTACTGACTTGTCACCTTTTTGTTTTACTTTTTGTTTATTCCCCTCCCCAAAGGTTAGTTCGTGAACTCTGGCAACATCAGCATACTTTACCAGATCCAGGGGCCCTCCACCTACTCCTCCTCCCAGTCCTGTCAGGCACAAAAGCAAAAGGAAAATGGAAGATTCGAACAACTCAGCTGAACGGGTAGAGGTCACTCGTAGTGCTATGGTCCCCAAGGAAAATGCCTCTCAGATAGAACAAAAACTACTGAAATTCCAAGAAGAGCTTGATCAAGTCCGAAATCTGGCGAGTCTGTCATTTTCCCTCACCACTCCAGAAGCCACCTTCCCAAATACTCAGAATCCCATACCTCCGCAAAACATCCTAAAGCAACCCGCTCCTCTCCGCCACTGCAATACTTGCCACACTCCCAACAACACTCTACTGCTCATCCCGGAACCGTTGAATTCCACAAATGACCACTTCCACACCCAACACAATACCCCCATCTACGTGGAGACTGTGCCACACTCCACCCAGCCCATCTCAAGCACACCCAAGTCCGATGATAAGGATTTGCTCATCAGAAATCTGGCCGAAGAGCTTAAGAAGTTGACCACCAGAATTCAAGGCATTGAAGGTAGTAAGGGAATTGAGGGGCTAAACTATGAAGACTTATGCATACAACCCGATGTCGAACTGCCCGAGGGGTACAAACCTCCCAGGTTCGAAATGTTTGATGGTACAGGGGATCCCAAGGTTCACTTGAGGACATACTGCGACAAGCTGGTCGGAGTAGGAAAAGATGAGAAGATCCGCATGAAACTTTTCATGAGGAGCCTGAAAGGAGATGCTCTGTCCTGGTACATTAGCCAAGACTCAAAGAAGTGGTTGAACTGGGTAAGTATGGCGTCCGACTTTATGGACAGATTCAGGTTCAATATGGAAAATGCACCGGATGTGTTTTACATTCAGAATCTAAAGAAGAAACCCACAGAAACATTCTGCAAGTATGCCACTCGTTGGAGATCAGAGGCTGCTACGGTTCGACCTACTTTAGGGGAAGAACAGATGAACAAGTTTTTCGTCCGGGCTCAGGATCCGCAATACTATGAAAGACTGATGTTGATCGAAAACCATAAATTTTATGACATCATCAAGCTAGGAGAAAAGATCGAGGAAGGTATCAAGAGTGTTATGGTTACAAACTTCGAAGCTTTGCAAGCCACCAACAAGGCTCTACAGTTTGCTGGTGCGTCCAAGAAAAGGGACGTAAGTGCCGTAATGCTTGCACAGATGACCAAATCACCCGTCAAATACCAAACTTACCCAATACCTCCACTTACATATCAGCCCACTCCAAATTTCCAAACACCCGCACCCTCCTACCAAACCCCACCGCCTACCTACCAATCGCCTCCACCTCCTACATACCAACCTGCACACGTCTACCAAACCTACAACACTCAACAATCCCACTATCAATCACCTCCCCCTCGCCAAAACTTTCCTAGACGCCGACCAAATTTCGACCGTAGACCTCCCAAACAGTATACCGCCATTGCTGAACCAGTTGGCCAGCTGTATGAAAGACTCAAAGCTGCTGGTTATGTCACCCCTATCCCTGCTATAACCCCTGAAAACCCTTCCCAATGGGTCAACCCAAATAAAACCTGTGCATACCATTCTGGCATGAAAGGGCATACCATTGATGAATGCCGCTCTCTGAAGGATAAGATCCAGACTTTGATTGACAACAAGATCATCGTGGCAAAGGAGCTAGCCCCGAATGTCTGCAATAACCCTCTATCAGACCACAAAGGTAGAGGTGTTCATATGATTGAAATAGAGAATGATTGGGATCCCAAAGGATCAATCGATTTTATCACAGAAGGCGACGATCCAAAGAAACCAATAGTCACCCTTAATCCGACTGTAGTCCAGATTCAGCCTTCTGAAGATGCCGAGGTGAACATGTCCATACCATTTGAGTTTGAAACACCAGCCTCCGCAAAGACGCCAACACCAATTGAGGTCGAGTTTGGGTCCCCAAAGGCGCCTGAGCCATTTGAAGTTGTTGTATTAACTTCCAAAGTAAGGGTACCTATTCCGGTAGCGATGTCGGCCATAGCACCATTCCATACAAAGGCCATCCCATGGGACTACACAGTCGAGGCAAGAAGGAAGGGGAAAGCCACGTTTGGGGAAACAGTTGTAGCACAGGGTATGACAAGAACCGGCAGGGTTTATACTCCGGAACATTTAGCAGAGTCAAGTAAGCAGGCCTCTAGTCGGCCAACCATCACTGAAACTGGGCCTGATGATCTCTGGAGGAAGATACAAGCAAAGGAGTACTCAGTCATCGATCAATTGAACAAAACACCGGCACAGATCTCTATCCTAGCTTTGCTGCAAAGCTCCGACGCACATAAAAATGCCTTGTTAAGAGTGCTGAGCGAGGCATATGTACCAAGCAATATCACTGGAGGAGAAATGGCAAACATGGTGGGTCAGGTATTGGAAAGTCACAGGATCACTTTCCATGAGTATGAGTTGCCCCCAGAAGGTTTGAGTCACAACAAGGCGTTGCACATCATTGTGTAGTGCGAGGATTATTTCATCACAAGAATCCTGATTGACGGAGGGTCTAGCCTCAACATTTGTCCATTGGTAACTCTCAGAACATTGGGAAAGAGCCTGCATGAGATCAAAGATGGAGCCATCAACGTCAAAGCTTTCGACGGTTCCCAAAGGTCCACTATTGGGGAAATTAGCTTATGTCTGCAAATGGGCCCTACTTGGTTTGATGTTGATTTTCAAGTGATAGACGTGCCCGCATCTTACAACTTGCTTCTGGGACGACCTTGGATCCATGCCACTGGGGCCGTAGCATCAACCCTACATCAGGCAGTGAAGTTTGAATGGAATCACCAAGAGGTGATTATTCACGGTGACGGTAGCAATCCCATATACAGTCGCCAGACCATCCCAGCGATCGGAGGAAGAAGGAAGATAGGTGGGGAGACCTACCATCACTTCGAGCGAGTCAACGCCGCTGATAAGGACAAGTGGTGGGACAACAAAATTGAAAGCATACTGAACTGGAGCGGATATGAACCTGGCAAGGGACTTGGCAAGAATCTCCAAGGAATCGCTAAGCCCATCAAGCTCAAGAAACACGGTACCACCTTCGAATTGGGATATGAATTTACCTGGAAGGAATTCAATGAATGGTCGCCACCCTGGCGCGGTCCTTACTATCCGCTGGAGCAACCGATACCTCGCTAAGAGCAGACTTTCCAGCCAGCCGATGTTATATATGGGTCGGAAGAAGAGGAAGCACTGGCAACAATGAGGAATTTGTTCTTCAAAGATGATGACATGGATTGTTTTGTCTTTTTTGAGGAGGAGGGGGAGGAAGGCCCTTCCATACAGGCTGTAAGCGGAGGAGCACACCTCAACAACTGGACTGTCAGAACCACCAGAGCCCGGCGTGCCTCGAGGTAGCAAGGCTGAACAAGCACCATGCACTATTTTATTTTACTAGTTTACTTTCCTTTCACATTTTTGTTTTTGCAAGAAAGAGCTCCGATGTTAAAAACATTTATGGAATTTATCAAAAGCAATTCGGTTTTCTTATAAATCTTACTCTTATTATTCTCTCTCATTACTTTACTTATACAAAATTACTATTACTTATCTTGATGAACCGATGACTGTGACTTGCAACTAGACAACGCAACAAACGGACATAGACTTAGAGGAAGATGATATACCGGAGGAGGTTGTTAAAGAGGTTGAGGATTTTGATAATTGACCTAAGTCCAACCTGGACGAAACTGAGGTTGTTAACTTGGGAGATGCAGAAAATGTCAAAGAAACTCGCATTAGTGTTCATCTGTCACCGTCAGAAAAGAAAGAGTACATGAAATTTCTAAAGGAGTATGAGGACATATTCGCCTGGTCATATGACGACATGGCTGGTCTGAGCACATCCATTGTGGCTCACAAATTGCCGACTGATCCGGCCTGTCCGCCAGTAAAGCAGAAGCTCAGGAAGTTCAAGCCATATATGAGTTTGAAAATCAAGGAAGAGGTCAGTAAACAGGTCAAAGCTAAGGTTCTCAGGGTAGTAGAGTATCCGACATGGTTAGCCAACATTGTGCCAGTACCAAAGAAGGATGGGAAGGTCAGAGCGTGTGTCGACTACCGGATCTCAACCGGGTCAGTCCAAAAGACAACTTCCCCTTGCCGAATATACACATCTTGATTGACAACTGCGCCAAGCATGAGCTGCAGTCATTTGTTGATTGTTTTGCTGGGTATCATCAAATATGGATGGATGAAGAGGATCTGAGAAAACAACTTTCATTACACCGTGGGGGATGTATTGTTACAAAATGATGCTGTTTGGGTTAAAGAACGCATGGGCTACCTACATGAGGGCCATGACCACCATTTTCCACGACATGATACACAAGGAGATCGAAGTGTATGTAGACGATGTCATCATTAAGTCCAAGAAAGCCGCTGATCACATGGAAGATTTGAGGAAATTCTTCAATAGACTGAGAAGGTACAACTTGAAGCTGAATCCCGCAAAATGTGCATTCGGGGTTCCAGCTGGAAAATTGCTGGGGTTCATTGTGAGTCGTCGAGGGATAGAATTGGATCCATCAAAGGTCAAAGCTATTCAAGAATTGCCACCGCCAAAGAACAAGAAAGAAGTAATGAGTTTCTTGGGGAGACTTAACTATATCAGCCGGTTCATTGCACAATCTACTGTCATCTGTGAGCCAATATTTAAGATGCTGAAGAAGGACGCCGCTACCAAATGGACCGATGACTGCCAAAAGGCCTTCGACAGAATCAAGGAGTACTTGTCAACATCGCCAGTTTTGGTCCCGCCCGAGCCAGGTAGACCCCTAATACTCTACCTTGCAGTATTGGATGGAGCATTCGGATGTGTTCTGGGGCAACATGATGAAACAGGGAGGAAGGAGCAGGCCATCTATTATCTAAGTAAGAAGTTCACCCCATACGAGGCCCGGTATTCTCTGTTGGAACGCACCTTTTGTGCTCTGACATAGGTAGCTCAGAAGTTGAGGCACTATTTATGTGCTTACTATGTATCTCATATCAAGGATGGATCCTTTGAAGTACATCTTCCAGAAGCCCATGCCCACTGGCAAGCTAGCCAAGTGGCAAATCCTGTTGAGTGAATTTGACATTGTCTACGTAACTCAGAAGGCAATCAAAGGACAAGCACTAGAGGATCACCTTGCGGAAAATCTTGTGGACGGAAAATACGAACCCCTGAAGACGTACTTTCCTGATGATGAGGTATTATTTGTAGGAGAAGACATTGCAGAATCCTATGATAGTTGGAGGATGTTTTTCGATGGTGTAGCAAATTTCAAAGGAGTTGGCATAGAAGCAGTCCTAGTGTCAGAAACCGGCCAGCATTATCCGGTATCCGCCAACCTCAAGTTCCCCTGCACTAACAATATGGCCGAGTACGAAGCCTGCATCTTAGGGCTCAAGATGGCCATCGACATGAACATCCAAGAGTTGCTAGTGATTGGTGATTCTAACTTGCTTATACATTAGGTCCAAGAAGAATGGGCAACCAAGAACTCCAAGATACTCCCATATCTACACCATGTACAGGAATTAAGGAAAAGGTTCACAAAGACGGAATTCCAACATGTCTCCAGGGTCCAGAATGAGTTCGCCGATGCATTGGCTACCCTGGCCTCTATGATACAACATCCAGATAAGAATTTCATTGATCCTATTCCCGTGAAGATCTACAATCAGCCAGCTTACTGTGCTCACGTCGAAGAAGAAGCAGACGGAAAGCGTTGGTTTCATGACATCAAGGAATATTTGGTTAAAGGAGAATACCCAGAGCTTGCAAATACTATTCAGAAGCGCACGCTTCGAAGATTGTCCAATAATTTCTTTCACAGCGGAGGAATCCTGTATAGGAGGACTCCAGATTTGGATTACTAAGGTGTGTCGACGTAAAGGAAGCATCCAAGCTACTAGAGGAAATTCATGCTGGGACCTGTGGTCCACATATGAACGGTTTTGTCTTAGCAAAGAAGATACTCCGAGCTGGTTACTTTTGGATGACTATGGAAACAGAATGCATCTAGTATGTCCGCAAATGCCATCGCTGTCAGATACATGCAGACATGATAAAGATGCCTCCAAATGAGCTTAGTGCAACAAGCTCACCGTGGCCGTTCGCTGCTTGGGGAATGGATGTTATTGGACCAATCGAGCCTGCCGCTACCAACGGGCACAGGTTTATACTAGTAGCGATCGACTATTTCACCAAGTGGGTCGAAGCAGCATCTTACAGAGCAGTGACTAAGAAAGTCG
Organism: Nicotiana attenuata; assembly: GCF_001879085.1. NCBI lineage: Eukaryota > Viridiplantae > Streptophyta > Magnoliopsida > Solanales > Solanaceae > Nicotiana > Nicotiana attenuata. Next base: position 109,118 of record NW_017671924.1, on the reverse strand, counting down.
TGACAGATTTCGTCCGTGACCGTATCGTTTGTCGATTCGGGATTCTAGAATCAATCATTACTGACAATGGCTCCAACCTCAACAGTGATTTGATGAAAGCTATGTGTGAGACCTTCAAGATCAAACACAAGAATTCCATAGCTTACAGGCCTCAGATGAATGGAGTTGTAGAAGCCGCCAACAAGAACATCAAGAAGATACTGAGGAAGATGGTAGAAAAGCATAAACAATGGCATGAGAAGTTATCATTTGCTTTATTGGGGTACTGCACCACAGTCCGCACATCAACCAGGGCAACTACCTACATGCTGGTTTATGGTACAGAGGTGGTCATTCCCGGTGAGGTAGAAATTCCTTCCTTGAGGATCATACAGGAAGCAGAACTCGACGATGCAGAATGGGTAAAGAGTCGCTCAAGCAGTTAGCTCTTATAGATGGAAAAAGAATGAATGTAGTTTGCCACAGTCAGCTTTATCAAAATAGAATCTCCAGAGCCTTCAACAAAAGAGTCTAGTTGAGACAGTTTACACCGGGGCAGCTGGTGTTAAAGAAGATTTTCCCGCATCAGGATGAGGCCAAAGGGAAGTTGTCTCCCAACTTGCAGGGTTCGTACATGGTTCACCGGGTTCTAATAGGAGGAGCCCTCATACTTGCAGAAATGGACGGAGAAGTTTGGCCGAAGCTGATCAATTCAGATGCAGTGAAGCGATACTATGTGTAACCATTTATAATTTCCTTTATGATGTAATTTGAACTACGTCTGACCTGATTCCCGTTTAAGAGGGGATACGTAGGCAACCTTAATGGTTCGGTCACAATTCAATAAAATTTTCATTTCCCCCCGCAATTGGAAATTGGGACAGAATTTTGAGGAGGAACCATCACCTATCTACAATTGCTATCCGCACACAATATCCCCAGCAACCACAATATCGCAATCAGCTATCAGCTAAGAAATTTACTACTATTCGCCTTTCATTTCTCCGCATTGCATAAGGCTACCTTTCTGCCTTCCGAGGTTAAGCTCTATCTCCATCTACATTTCTCTGCATTGCATAAGGCTACCTTTCTGCCTTCCAAGACTAAGCTCTGTCTCCATCTGCATCTCTCTGCATTGCATAAGGCTACCTTTCTGCCTTTCGAGGTTAAGCTCTACCTCCATCTGCATTTCTCTGCATTGCATAAGGCTACCTTTCTGCCTTCCGAGGTTAAGCTCTACCTCCATCTGCATTTCCCTGCATTGCATAAGGCTACCTTTCTGCCTTCTGAGGTTAAGCTCTACCTCCATTTCCCTGCATTGCATAAGGCCACCTTTCTGTCTTCCGAGGTTAAGCTCTACCTCCATCTGCATTTTCCTAATTACATAAGGCCACCTTTCTGCCTTCCTAGGTTAAGCTCTACCTCCATCGACATTTCCCTGCATTGCATAAGGCTACCTTTCTGCCTTCCGAGGTTAAGCTCTACCTCCATCTGCATTTCCATGCATTGCATAAGGCACCCTTTCTACCTTCCGAGGTTAAGGTCTACCTCCACCTGCATTTCCCTACATTGCATAAGGCTACCTTTCTGCTTTCCGAGGTTAAGCTCTACCTCCATCTGCATTTTCCTGCATTGCATAAGGCTACCTTTCTGCCTTCCGAGACTAAGCTCTGTCTCCATCTTGCATGGCTGAAATATCGCCACTTTATTTCTCTGGCATGGCTGAAATATCGCCACTTTACTTCTCTTGCACGGCTGAAATACCGCCACCACTTCATTTACGTCTTGCATCGGCTGAAAGATCGCCACCTTCTGCATTTCATGGCCTGAAAGATCGCCAAATTGTCCAAAGGCGTCATTGTTTGGAGGCATCATTCTCATAGCCAGAGAACGCCATGCCATGGCCTGAGGACCCCGCTTTTACCTTTTGCATATCATTATTCAAAGGCATCATGGTTCGGAGGCATCATTCTCATAGCCCGAGAACATCATCTCATAGCCTGCGAATCCTTTACTATACGCTTCATGGCCCAAAACATCATAGTCTGATGACGTCATCCTAACCGTTCGAAGACAGCATTCATGGTCCAATGGGAACTTGCATCACGTTTACAATATAAGTTGGTATTATTCATTTTCAGGTACACCGGCTAGCAACGGCCGTCTCAGCAGGAGCGATCCCGCTCCAATTCCCGCAGCCCATCAGACTCTGACCATCCTTCTCAGCCTGAACATCGCGTCTGTTTTTCGAAATCTCCATCGGCATAGTCCGCCAATGGACCCTGAACTACATATGGCCTGATTCCTGTAAGACTAGGGATATGTAGATAGCCCAGGGACCAGAGCTCGGTCAAAATTGGCCATCATATCTTTACCCGACAACTCTTTCATCCTTCCCGGGTAAACAGGGGCAGCTGTTGACACCCAATTTTTTCCCTATGTATTTTTTATATTCAAAATACTCCCAAAATAGCATGTGTAAGCATATATAAGCATTCCCAAGAGTTTTGGTATTTTTTCCTAATTTGTAAGATTTTTTCAATCAATTTATTGTCTATTTCTGCAGTATAAAATCCAATAATTGTTCCCAAAATTATCATTTTAGTGAATAATTCATTTGTATTTTCATATTTATGCCAAAAAATAATTAAGGTGATTTTTGTACATTTTTATAAATTTATTTGGTATTTTTAAAACTAAATTGCATATAATTGCAATTATAGCCTATTTTACGATTGACAGCATTTTTACAATTATAAAATTATTTCCAGTATTTTTGGATTAATATTTATATATTATTAATTAGTTCAATACTTTTATTTTACTTGTAGAATCATTTTACTATTTTATAAAATAAAAAGGGAAAAACTGGCTATTTAACATTTAGCCTCATTTTTTTCGATTACAACCCCTTTTTACCTTTCAATTTTAACCTTAAATTGACCCAATTTCAATCCGAAATCGGACCAGCCCAATCCCTAAATTACCCGACCTCTGACCCAATGAAAAAACCCGCCCGGCTCCCCTTTGATCCAGGCCGTTGATCATTTCGATCAACGGCCATAATTCCCCCTTTCCTTTTTTAATTTCCAAACCCCCCTAACCTAATTCATTTTCGTCTGAGACGCCGCCTTTGAACCCCTTCGTCTCTCAAACTCTCTCGAACCCTCCCGAAACCCTAATCGTCTCCCACCTTATTTCACCGTGTTTCCGTCGGAATCCATTGCGTCTCAGACCATGGATGGTCTGTACTCACCCTTTCTCACCATTAGACCTAAGCTATTCAAGGCTATGAAGCCTGACTTCGATGGTTCTCTTTAAGACCTTCTCAGACCTTTGCTTTAATGCCTCCTCCGGCCATGCTACGGCATATTCAAGACTCGGGAGCCTGATTCTTGACCTCTCCGACTCAAGATCGGACCTGTTTCCAAGCCTTTCTCATTTCTAGGGTTTCTCCGAAACCCTAAGCTATTCGAGGTTCTTTCACCATTATTTGCTTAGATCCATACTGTATCTATGCCATCTAATGTGTTTTCCCCAAAAGTTTCTTTTCAATATCGTTTCTCTCCGATTTTAGGGTTTCTGAAAGGGTTTTTGGAGAAAATCTTTCTGATTTTTCTTCTTCTTTGCTTTATGTGTGTTTGTCTATACCCTGCTCGTGTGATTTCTCTTTATTACACATGTACTCTCTTTTACCTTTTCTTTTCTACTATGCATGTTACTCATGTTAGTCTTTGCTATGTTTTCTTTACTCTTTCACTATACGTGTTTTCCGCTAAGTTATTTGATTACTGGACTCTGTTCATGTTCTTACATGCTTCATCTACTTGTGTTCAAGTTTGTATTATCTCCTTCTTCTGAACTTGTTTAAGTTCCGAGTTTTCTCGAATATGTTCTTCATGATTTTTTCTTCTTTTGTCGTTCAAACATGCTATCATATCTGTTTTGTTGAGACTCTGAAACAAATGGCTTGCCTTCTGACCTCTATGTCTGATTCAATTTGAAACACTCGGATCTGGGTTTCTTGGCAATTTTGATTTTTGTGTGCGAATAAGGGTTCCACTTTGGGACCCTGGACTCTCAGACTCGTTGTGAGTCCATAAATTGGACTTGTACCCTTTCATGCTTATGATTCTGAACCTTTCAATTTCGGACTCTTTTTAAGTGATCTGACGACCCTTTGTTTGGTTGATTTGTCTGCTTTATATGTGAGAATTTCTCCTTTCAAAAAAGAATTCGGCTAATTATTAATTGATTCTAAGTTCCTTTCATGGGTTGGACTAATTGCTAATGATTTTCTTTAATTGAACCCTATTTACCTATTCTTGACTTGGTTCATTCGAATTAGGCCTATAATTTTTGAGTTCCCTAGTTGTTTGATTGATTCCCTTTCCCTATTTTTTCCAAGTCGTGTACCATTGAACTTTTTCCTTAAATAACTCCTGTGTATTTACCCTCTTTGTGCTACTTTGAAAAGGTTTTAATCGAATTTCTTTCCTTGTTTATACTCTACCCGTTTGAAATCAAATCCCTTAACTGAAGGGAGATTCTATGTGATTGATTGTAAGCTATTTTCTTACCTTTCTTACTTGCTTCTCTACACTATAAAAGGGACTACCCTTCTGCACTTTCAAAAACACTTCAAGTTCAATACCTCGAACTTTTACTTTCAATTTACACACTTACAATACTGCTTTGAGTTCAATACTCTCTCAACACTCTACTTTTCTGAGATCCTTTGGAACTGTTTGCTTACAAATTGGCTTTTCAAGACTACTGTTTTTACCTGAATCTGGTATGTCTTTTATTTAGATTTTTTGCCTCACCCCTATGTGTTTACTTTACAGTTTCACCCTTTTGTGTATTTTACTGTTGTCACGACCCCAAACCCGATCGTGATGGCGCCCAATACAACTGCTAGGCAAGCCCGACCAATTATACTCTCAACCCGAGCGTACAGCTCAAAACCATTTATTTAAAAATCATTAGCAGCGAAGAAACCAAAATATAGCTGATAGATAAAAAACAACCCGAATATCAACAATACAGAGCAACCTCCCAAAGATCTGGGTGTCATGAGTCTAGAGCCTCTACCAGAATAGCATAATAATACTGTAATACTACATAGTCTGAGGTACGCGGATAATCAAATAACAGGAAATAGGGGGAGGAGTCGGGTCCTGCGGACGCCAGGCAGCTACCTCGACAACTCCGAATGAAAACTCTGAAGAACAGCAATAAGCTCAACTAGCTCCTGAGGTACCTGGATCTGCACACATGGTGCAGGGAGTAAAGTGACTACTTCCAACTCAGCGGTAATAGACATGTATAATGACATTGAAAGTAAGAAATCCCAATATACGACAAAGTAAAGCTACAACAGTATTTCTTCACATTTAACAGTGTAACATCAATAAGTATTAACAGATAGAGCAGATAAGGTTCGATGCATGAATGCAATGCAAATGCACATGACCGCTACGGCGCGTAGCCCGATCCATTTGGGTACCCGCGCTCACTGTGGGGGTTCAGACTCCGGAGGGGCTCCTACAGCCCAAGCGCAATATCATAGTAGCATACGCTGCGGCGTGCAGCCCGATCCACTATCAGTCCAGCTATATGTAGCAAGCCACACAGGCACAGTCAACTTACCAGTTTTAGTTCCAATTATCAGTAATTATCAATTAGGTGTTTGAAACCTTAGAATTTTTCTAGTCATTTTAGGACAAATGTTTAGCTCAGGACTAATATCATGAAAACATGCTATAAATCACAGAAACAGTGATAATAATCCCTACGGGATCCAAATAACCGGCACGCAGCCCAAATATATCCATAACCATCCAAGTAGGAGGTTTACCAGCTAATTTATAGCCAACAACACAGTACAACATCACTCGGGCGGACTAAGCCATAGTCCCCAATCACATTCGACCCCGCACTCACCGTAGAGTACGTGTCTCGCCTCGATATAGCGTCACAGTGTGATATACCGGGGTTTCAAACCCTCAGGTCATCATCCACATCTATTACTCACCTCGAACCGGCCACGAGACTAGTCCGCTAAGCCTTTCCCTCTTGAATCAACCTCCTCGGGTTCCGAATCTGATCAAAACCACAAGGAATACATTAAAATAGGCTAATGGAACATAACCCAATCGAAAGAACTCGAAAAACACCAAAAAACACGAAGTTGGCAAAACCCGAGCCCCGGGCCCACTTCTCGAAAAATCACGAAATTCACATTTCCGGAATCCTCGTCTCACCACGAGTCCATACATACCAAATACACAAGAATCGGAGTCCATTTGACCCCTCAAATCGCCAATTTAGACTCTCTTAGGTTTCAAGCCCTAACCTCCATTTTTACCCTTTAATTCCTTGAATTTTCAATGTTTAATCCTTGTTTTTATACTCTAACAACATTATTTGAGGCTACAAGTTCATACCAGATGGAATCTCCTTTGAAATCTCTCCAAATCGCCCAAAATCGCCTCTTCCCGAAGTCCCAAAATGTTTTTCTAACTTCTGAAATTTCGAACCCACTGTTCATTAAACCTCAGCATTTTTCGCTTCTGCGGTCTCCTGACCGCACCTGCGGTCCCGCTTATGCGGCAAATTGACCGCTTATGTGGTTCTACTTAAACCCACAATGACCGCTTCTGCGGTCTTAAACCGCTTATGCGGTTGCCGCCTATGCGATCCCAATGACCGCTTATGCGGTCTCTACAATAATCCCAGGACCGCTTCTGCGGTCGCTTACCGCATCTGCAGTGTCCGCTCTTGCGGAGAAACTTCCGCTTTTGCGGTAACTGCCCAGGCCCTCAAGGGCCGCTTTTGCGATCTCCCTACTGCATCTGCAGAACCGCTTAAGCGGCTCCTTTTCCGCAGATGCGGAAATACAAGAAGCCTCAAAAATCTGCTGCAACACCAAACATTCCAACTTCCGATTAATCATCCGAATTCACCCCGAGGCCCCCGGGACCCCAACCAATAACACCAACACATCCTAAAACCTTATTCAAACTTGCTCCAATCCGCAAAACACGTCAAACAACACTAAAACCATTAATTTACATCGGATTCAAGCCTAAGTTTCTTAAAAACTTCCGGAATACGCATTCGATCAAAAACTCGACCAAACGACGTCCGAATGACCTGAAAATTTGCAGACATATCCAAAATCACCCTACGGAGCTACTGCAACTCTCGGAATTCCATTCCGACCCTCGGATCAAAATCTCACCTATCAACCGGAATTCTCCAAAATTCCAACTTCGCCAATTCAAGCCTAATTCTACACCGGACCTCCAAATTCAGTTCCGACTTCACTCCTAAGTCCCAAATCATCTCCCGAAGCTAACCGAACCACCGGAATTCACATCCGAGCCCTCTAACCACATAGTGAACTTCCGGTTGACTTTTCTAAAACAAGCTTCCTTCTAGAGGCTATGTGCCTTATTTTCAACCAAAACCAATTCAATTACACCCGATCAACTCTAATACCGATATTGAAACATGAAGCAACACAATAAGGGGAAAACAGGGCGGTAACTCACGTGACGACGGGTCGGGTCTTCACAACTGCTCATGTTCAATGATTTATGTTAATTGTGTGCTTTCTCTGCACTTGTTTCTACTATAAATCCCTGCCCCTACCCCCTTCTATGTGCTTGAGTTAAGGTCTTGTCCTGGCAGTATCCTAATTACCACCCAGGCCATAACCTGATCCACAATGTATCCTAACTCCTATATTTGGCTAACAGGCTGGTCAGGGGTGTGCTAGCATTCCCAATTGCTGGGCATGACCATCAGCCTGCCATGGCTCTCCCTGATTCCCCCCTCTATGCACATACACTTATTCTTAGACTCTTAAGTTCTGCCCCTCTCTTATGAGCCTTGCTTTGGGACCTTGAGTTCCCTCTGAACTTGTACATTTGAGGGCTGGCATTTCCACATTGCACTATAATCCAATTCTATAATGTGTTTGNAGGCTACTTCTGACCTTCCAAGCTAAGCTCTGTCTCCATCTGCATCTCTCTGCATTGCATAAGGCTACCTTTCTGCCTTTCGAGGTTAAGCTCTACCTCCATCTGCATTTCTCTGCATTGCATAAGGCTACCTTTCTGCCTTCCGAGGTTAAGCTCTACCTCCATCTGCATTTCCCTGCATTGCATAAGGCTACATTTATGCCTTCCGAGGTTAAGCTCTAACTCCATCTGCATCGGCTGAAATATCGCCACTTTATTTAAATCCTGCATCGGCTGAAAGATCGCCATTTTACTTACATTTTTGCATGGCTGAAATATCACTACTTCATTTAAATCCTGCATCAGCTGAAAGATAGCCATTTTACTTATATTTTTGCATGGCTGAAATATGGCCACTTCATTTAAATCCTGCATCGGCTGAAAGATCGCCATTTTACTTAAATTTTTGCATGGCTGAAATATCGCCACTTCATTTAAATCCTGCACCGGCTGAAAGATCGCCATTTTATTTACATTCTTGCATCGACTGAAAGATCGCCACTTATTGAATCTCATGGGCTGAAAGATTGCCAAACTGTCCAAGGGCGTCATTGTTCGGAGGCACCATTTGCATAGCCCGAGAACGCCATGCCATGGCCTGAGGACCCCATTTTATCTTTGCATAGCATTATTCAAAGGCATCATGGTTCGGAGGCATCATTCTCATAGCCTGAGAACATCATTTCATAGCCGGCGAATCCTTTATTATACGCTTCATGGCCCAGGACGTCATGGTCTGAGGACATCATCTTAACCGTCCAAAGAGAGCATTCATGGTCCAACGGGAACTTGCATCACGTTTAAATTTATGCACAATATATGTTCGTATTGCTCATTTGCAGGTAAACCGGCTAGCAACGGCCGTCTCAGCAGGAGCGATTCCGCTCCAGTTCCCGCAGCCCTACTAGACTATAACCATCCATCCCAACCCGAATATCTCGCCTGTTCTTGAAAAAATCTCCATCGGCATATTCCGCCGACGGATCCTGAACTACATATGGCTTGATTCCTGTAAGACCAGGGATATATAGGCAACTCAGGAACCAGAGCACGGTCAAATTCTTCAAACCATTTCGTTCGGTCAAATTGGCCATCATATCTTTACCCGACAACTCTTTCATCCTTCCCGGGTAAAGAGTGCAACTGTTGATACCCAATTTTTCCCTATCTATTATCAAAATAAGATGTGCATGCATATATAAGATCATTTTTACTATTTTTTTATAAAATAAAAAGGGAGAAACTGGCTATTTAATATGTAGCCCCAATCTATTTCAATTATAGCCAAATTGATCTCCTAATTGACCCAATTTTGAACCGCAAATTGCCTGGCCCAGTTCTAATTTAACCCGACCCTCGACCCAACCAATTAACTGGCCTGGCCCTTCTTTCAATCCAGGTCGTTGATCATTTTGATCAACGGCCACGATCACCCCTTACCATTTTTAACCTACCGACCATACCCTAATTCCCTCATTTCCATCTCTCAGCCGCCTTCAAACACTCTCCTCTCCCAAAACTCTCTCGAAGGTTCCTCGGAACCCCAGTCATCTTCCGCCCTTTTCAACCGCACTTCCACCGGAATCCATGGCTTCTCAGGCCATGGATGGCCTGTACTCACCCCCCTCCACCTTTAAACCCTGGGTGTTCGAAGTTTCAAGGTCTGACCTCGATGGTGTTCTTTCAAATCTTCTCAGATCCGTGGCTTTGAGGCCTCTCCGGCCTCGCTCCGGCATATCCAAGCATCAGGAGCCTATTTCTGACCTCTCCGACCTGAGATCGGACTTTCTTCCAAGCCTTTCTCATTTCTAGGGTTTATCTGAAGCCCTAAGCTATTCGAGGTTTTCTCTGGTTGTTTCCTTAGATCAATGATATATCTATGTTCTACTGGAATTTTAAAACGTTTTCCCCAATCTTCTCTTTCAAAATTTGTTTCTCTTCGATTTAGGGTTTCTAAAAAAGTTTTAAAATGTTTTCTGACTACTCTTCTTCTTTTCTTTGTGTGAATCTATCTATGCTATGTTTTATGTTCTCTTTTCTACCTCGCATGTCCTTCTCCTGTGTTCTTATGTTTGCCTTATTATGCATATTCTTCTATTGTGCTTCGTTCTTTCTTCTACTGGTTTCTATATCATGCTTTCACATGTTTGTCTTATGTGTTCGTTTACCCCTGTGTTTTTTTACTGTATTTTCTACTAGGCTCTTAGTTCTTTATTTACTTTCTTCTGGACTTTGTTTGAGTTCTTTCTAAACATGTTTCATCTACCGTTTCCTTATTTATACTGACTCTTTGTCTTCTGAACTTGTTTAAGTTCCAAGCTTTTCTTAAAATATGTTCTTTATGCTTCAAATAAGCTTTTTCACTATGTTTGTTTCGAACCTGCTATTTTACCTGTTTGTTTTCTCATGAGTCTCTGAAAGAGACCTCTGAGCTTGTTTCAGTTATTTGTCTTCTGGTCTCTGCATATGATTCGAGTTGAAAACCCTAGGATTTGGGGTTTTTGGCGAGTTTGACCTTGTGTGTGGACTAGGGTTCTATTATGGAACCCCGGATTCTCTCAAACTAAGCCTGAGTCTATGTACTGAATTTGAGCCTCTTTGTTTGTGACTCTGAACTTTTCTATACTAGATTGTTTATAATTAGCATGACAGTTCTTTCTTGTTTGACATGTCTGTATGCTTTATATATGAGGAATTCTTCCTTTCAAGAAAGGTTTTGCCAATTTGTGATTGATTCAAAATTCCTTTTAATAAGGTTCGACTGATTGTTACCGATTTTCTTTAATTTAACCTTTCTTCACCTTTTCTGGTTGGATTCATTCATACCAAAACTCAATTTCTGATTTTTATCGGCTGGTTGATTGATTGCCTTTCCTTATTTGCACAATCCGTGTTGCTATCAAACTCTTTCCTTAAATAGTTTCTGTGTATTTTCCCTTCTTGTACTAATTTGGAAAAGATTTTGATCAAATTCTTTCCTTATTTATTCTGCTTGTTTGAAATCAGAATCCCTTAATTAAAGGGAGATCTTATGTAATTGATTTCAAAACTATTTTCTTACCTTTTTCTTACTTGCTTTCTGCACTATAAAAGGCACGACCTTTCAGCACTTTAAGAGACTGGGAGTCCAAAAAAAGGCAAACATAGCAGAAAACCAAAAAAAATACTGTTACATTGATCATGTAGAATAAGAAATAGTTCGAGTTTCTCTGTTTCTATGTTCTGTGTTCGATTGTTAGAGCATCTGGAGTCGTTTGGAGTTTATTGTGGTTGTTGCTGGGTGATTCTGATTGTTGAATGTGATTTGTGACTTCCTAAGGTTGATTTCAAGTAGATTTAAGGTGTTTGGTTGATTTTACATCTGCCTGGGCACTTTGATATTGGTTTGGATTTAAATATAGTCTTATTTGATGCTGTTGAACTCCGATCTGCTGCACTATTGCTGATATCTCTCTTCTCTCTTGTTATCATACATTTCCAGGTACACATCTCACAATTGCTGCGATGTAGCTATCAAAATGGAAATGAAATAAAGCATGGCTCACGTTTCCTGTTTCGTGATTTGCACTCATTTGAATGCTGTATATCAATAATTAGACATTGCTAGTTAATGTGTGCTTGCTTGATACAGTTTAGGCTAGACTTGTAATAATATGGACTATGAAGTTTGAACTGTACTGGACTGTAATTTTTGAATTTGTAGTCATTTGTTCTGGAGCAGTATCCTAATGTAGTGTAGTTGGATCTCCATGTTAGTTGAAAATCAGTACATTAGCGGGTTTATCATTAAATTGAAGTTTAGTTTAGCTTAGTAGAGTTAATATCGTAGCTTGGACGGACACAACTGGATTAAAATAAGATTGAACTGGAACGGTAACTCATCTTAATTCAACAGCCTAATGTCTCATTCAATAATCACACCTCTGTATAATTTGGTTTATTTGGATGTCAATAGGTCCTCTAGTTTAACTGTTCAAAATCACGATTCAATGCACAAGTGTCATACTGACTGTCTCATACTCCTTCAATTATTAGCATTTTGGTTTAATTCATGTGGAACGACTTTTAGATTTGTGTTGCTTTGAGTGTATTACTGAAATTGGAATCCCATTGGGGAATTAGACGTCAAGTTGGCCTTGAGATCTGAGGTCTCCAAACGTGCTTGGGCTATGAACTTTGGCCCAAATCGTGATGGAAATCTGATCGTAGTCCTAGGGGTTCGAAATGAGGACCTCTGTGAAGTTTGGCTCGTGCATGCCTCCTGAATGTTGGCTTCCATTTGGGCCTGGGCTGCAGTCAGCAACTGGTCAATTTTGTAGTACAGACCTGGGTGTAATTTCCCTTCGTTTGGCTTATCTTGGAGCCCAATGCCTGGACTGTGGTGCAGAATTATCATTTGGTCCAGTAACCAATTAAGTAGGACTTTTCCTTCATTATTAGAGACAAATAAAAATAGAGAATCATAGTTGCTTTTAGGTTTGCCTTTTAAATAATAAATGAGATGAGCTTCGCCAAACAAAAATACAGAAATTGCGGGGCCCTCAATAAATGTTTGTGTTAAAATACTTAGATTTCTGGACGGGCCGTTTAGCGAATTTCACGGCCTTCCCCAAAGATAATAACGCGTTAGTCTCCTTAGGCGCGTATTTTCATAATAGTACATTCCTAAACTCGGGTGCCCATTTATGTGACCCAAATCCGAATCTCAACGAAGTCGAAATGTGTCAACAACCACGGGTGCATTTATGTGACGTGGTTCGAAACACGTTTTCACGACGTTGCAATTCTCGTTAATAATAATAATAAAGCGGTTCAAGGTTTAAAAGCACATAAGTTAAAACATGTTTCGAAATCAGATAAATCCAAATATAACAGTTGAGCAACCGTGCTAGAACCACGGAACCCGGGAATGCCTAACACCTTCTCCCGGGTTAACAGAATTCCTTACTCGAATTTCTGGTTCGCGGACTGTTAACAGAGTCATATTTTCCTCGGTTCGGGATTCAACCGGTGACTTGGGACACCATTAATCTCCCAAGTGGCGACTCTGAATCTTAATATTAAATCCCGTTCCGATTGTCCTTTAATTGGAAAAACTCCTTTACGCCCTTGCGGGTGTAGTGAAAAAGGAGGTGTGACAATGTTTTACCTTGCTGAATCCTTTCCCAAAATTAAGTATATTTTGTACTTAGACTCAATTATTTACTCTATACTTTTTACTAGCCCTTATATGGTAAAATCAATCTTTCTCAAACTGATTCTCTTTCCTTAATTATCCCTGTGTATCCGTTTGGGCTGTAACTCCTTGATTAAGGGGAAGTACTTATGTTAATTGATTCTGATTGTGATTATTTCCATATTTGTGTTAAACTTTACTGGTTATCTTATTTTTTTACTCGTTTTTAAAGCTATAAATACCCTAATGTTTTCATTAACAAGAAAAAATGAACAACTGAGTTCAGAAACACACACTCACATATTCAACTCTCTTTCTTTCTCTACTACTTGTGCTGCTGCCTTGTCTAGCCGGCTGAAAGCCAAGGCTAGACTTTGGAACTCTGATTGCTTTACTTTTTCTGCACTTTGCTCCTTCAACTGGTATGTTCCTAGTTTAAATTCTGAAACCCAAACCTATGTGTTCCCTTGTTGTCATTCACTGTCTCTTTCTAACTTAATGGCTCATGGTGTTGAGTTGTACTCTTTGTTTATTGCTTTTTTCAGCATGCTTAAAATTCTGCCCTTCTTTGTTCAAATGTGATCAGCATATTTACTTACTCCTGTTTATGTCCTTCAACTAGCATGTTTATAATGTACCTGATTCATGACTAATTGTGTGCTTCTGATTTGGGTCTTCTATGTCCCCAACCCCTCTACTCCCATGTTTGTAACTGCTGAAGCATGTAATTCTCTCTAAATTGGTTCTGTGTGTGTGCTCCTACACCCTTTCCCTTTTAGAAATTGTTTTATTAGGCCATCCTTCTGCTGTTTTACAAACTCACTTCAAACATGTTGTTTCTAAATGTGCTAAATGCTTTACCGCTTTGATATTATCTGAACTGTATATAAACTGTGACGAAACCCTTCTCTTCTTACCTCCGGGGATGTGCTTACTGGTTGAGACTCCCTATTCTGTTAGTGTCATACCCTGAAATAAGAAAGAGGCTCGGAGAAGTTACTAAGCCGGACGATCTTGCGGGTCCCCGGTACGTAGCCCCCTCCTCGACTCGAGTTGTCCGCTCGGGTACACAGTCTAGAACATATACCTAGGTTTTGAACCTAGAATAACTTGACTTCATGCCGGATCCCTAGTAGGAACGCTTATTTTCATCACGTGCATTTGCCGTAGGGGAGTCAACACAGGGGTTGGGTCCGTCTAGGACAGGTAACCTGAAATTAAAAAGACCATCATGATGCATCTTACGTGTTGCGTGTACATTTATTTGTCTCGGGCTCGCATGCTGACCGGCTTTGAATATCTGGAAAAATTGAAAAACAAAAAGAGAAAAAGAGAAAATAGCAGTGTAGAGAGTTAATTACCTACATTAGAAAAACCAATGTCCAAGTAGTGCCGAAATTCTGCCGGATTTTTGAGAAAAATGAAAGAAAAAAAAAGAAGAAGAGTATTTTTTTTTGTTTTATTTGCCACTGAAAAAGAAAATATAAAAAAGAGTCTTGCTTTCAGAAATAGTGTATTTGCCAACAAAAAAACAAAAAGAGTTTAGTTTTCGAAAATAGTTAGTTTTATTTACCCGAACTACGCTAGTTTGATTCTCACCGGATGTGAGATACGTAGGCAACCCTCATCGGGTCCAACCTCCCTTTTGCAAAAATAGCCAAAAATACCAAAACTTTAATTTTTTGTCAAAATAAGTCGGGTGCCGCCATTCTTGTTTAAAATAAGCCGAATGCCCCCAAAAGGGCGCCGGAAGGCTGTTTTTGCAAGAACAGCCACCCTGAGTCATTTTAAAACGGTTTGCGGGCACAACCTTAAAATCTCCCTTTCGGAAGTGCTGAAAGGCCGTATTTGCAAAACCGAGTCTTTGTTTTCTCAAAATAAATATTTTTGAAAAATAGCCACTTTTCTTTTTTAAGTCAAAATAAGTCATTACATAGCTAGCTTTCTTTAAATAGCCTACAGTTGACATCGAAACATTCTCAGTCTTGCGCAGGCCCGCGGCGATGCCGAGTGATGCCCCGCGGTCCCCAGGATTTGAAGCTTTGATGTATTCCTAGTCATCGAGTCTGTATTTTGTTATTTTGAGTCTGCTTTTGTAGTTTCCTTTTCAAGAAAAACAAGTAATCTAGTAGCTTTGTAATCGAAATTTTATTACTGAAAATTTGAAAAAATCCCAAAATTTATTTCCTTATTTTTTCGTTTAGTTGCAAGAACTACGCTTGGTCTGATTCATGCAGGGTCATGATACGTAGGCAGTCTCCATAGGATTCGACCATAACCAACAAAAAAGAAGAAAGAAAAGAGAGGGAAACAAAAAAAAGGCAAAAAGAAAAGAAAAGAGCGGAAAAACAAGAAAGAAAAGGAAAAATCAAGAAAGGGAGAGAATAGGAACAAGAGAAGACAAAGGCAAGAGTGAAAAGAAGAAAAAAAAGAAAAAAAAAGAAAAGAAAGTGTGCAATTGGAAATAAGGAAAAGGCCGGGATGACGCATGCGATCGATCAAAAGCATAATAGGAACTGTTAACTGCCTAGGTGCATTCACTCTCCAAATGTGCGGGTACCAATATGTTAAATGCCCTAACGCTAACGTGATGGTTTCATTTTGTCATGTCATTTCCAGAGAGGTGGTTGGTTTGTGGTTTTAAAGTGGTAACTCTTCTTTACAACACAAGGACAAAGGCAATGGCAAACAACAATAGAACTGAGTGGGTTGCTACTGGTGCCCGAAAGCAACTGGTTGAACAGGACAACGGGTTGGTATAAGAAGTAAAGATGTTGAGACAACATGTGGGAGACATGTATCGGGCATGGATGACTGGGAAGGCACCATCCCCGCCACCACCCAGCCTCCTAGACGCTGTCCTTACCCAAACTCCGGACACAACGCCAGGCGATCCTCCACCCTCTCCATACTTACCCGCTTATCATAGCTTTCCCAGCCTCCCTAGTAGCTCCATCACTCGTCGTCCAACTATCTTTTCCCAAAAGTGCCCTCCGGTCACATCCACGGTTCTCAACAATGAACACCCGCCCAAAGCTCATAACGCCCAATATTATCCCTCCGAGGTTGCTCACGATGAGGTGTTAAGAATGGGGGAGCTAGTAGAAGAGGGAATCAAGTCAGGCAAGATCATGAGTTGCTCGAAAGTCATTCCGAATATCCCAGCAAGCTTAGGTGGGGGAAGGGGAAGCAGAAAAGGTGATCCGATGGGTTTTCCTGATCAACACTCCCGGCCCCGACATCGTCCCCGTAGACATCCTTGTACTCCAGGTGACCCTTCCCAATTCTACTTCTCTCCACATAACTCCCAGAGTCATACACCACTTTTCCGGTACCCGACTCCACAAAATGCTTACCCGCCCCCAAGAGCCTACAAGAATCCCCCTGGAGCAGGTTTGCGGGCCAGCCAAAATTTCAAGCAAGAGAGGGCACAGAAGCAGGAAACTTTCACCCCCTTGGGAGAGTCATATGCAAACTTGTTTGAGAAACTAAAGCAATATAACCTGATTGCACCCATTCCTCCGAATCATGTGGACAAGCGTGCAAGAGGCTTTGACCCTTCTAAAAGGTTTGAATACCATTCCAATGTCCAGGGGCACGATGTCGAAAGTTGCTGGGATTTGAAAAGAGATAGAAAGAATGATTCATGAAGGGATAATTGCGGTCCAGGACAGTGCCACCCAGAACATTGCACAGAAGCCTTTACCTGCACATGATGATGCACATTTTGTGGGGAAGATCCATGGTGATAGGGAGTATGAGAACCCTCTCGGAAACTTGTTGAATGAAGTCAATAATATTGAAATTGGTGAAGGTTCCAGCAACATTGATGCGAAACGCAGTGGTTAAGATGTCATGCTTGGTAATTGGGAAGACTCTCCATTTCTTGGTCAGTCGGAGTGGAGTTTTTGGTGGTTTATTTTGTCGTCATTTGTGTAGTCCGGGTTATTTTAGGGTTGTAATCCGAATATTGTCTTGTGACTCAAACCCTTCTATCTTTTCACCTTGTCTTGTTTGTTTAGACGTAATAGCTTGTTTAGTGCTGTCTAGGTTTACTTGCTTGTTCTGTTGTTTAAACCCTTTTACCGTCAGTCTAATGCAATCCTCTGTTTCCTGCCATTCCTAGTCATTTTGTTTAGTTTTCTTCTCCTTTTACAATTCTTTTCATGCTGGTTCTGGTGACATGACATGCACGCATAATTCTCAGACTGGTTTTTAAAAGTCAGTTTAGTAATGAAGCAATGAAACAATGTTGAAGATGTAAGGACATTCGAGGGCAATACGTAAGGGCATTTTGAGATCACTTCGAGCCCAAATTGTGTGAAACTGGGGCAGACGGAACATAAAGAAATACTGTTGAAATGCATCATGCCATACCGGTTTTGAAGCCAAAGGCAAGTTTGCCCCAAGTCTACAGGGGCCGTTCGTGGTACCGAGATTGTTGTCCAATGGTGCTGGGTAATTGACAAATGTAGAAGGCAAATGTGCGAATATGGTTAGTAATTCTGGCGCAATCAAAAGATGTTACGTATGTTTTCCTTAGTTTGTTTAATTGTGTAGTTTGTACTTGGCATGTTTTGGAGATTGGAATGACAAAGGCATTTTGTTCTGCTATCCAAACACTTTATCCTTTGTTACCCCTTTGAGCCTCGGTTATTTTCTTGCATACCCCTCTTTCGGAATCAATAATAAAATTCGTAAGCTCGAGCGGGGAAAGAAAGTGGAGAAACAAGAGAAAATAGTGAAAAGAAAAAAGAAGAGAAAAGAAAAAAGAAAAGAAAAGAAAAGAAAAGAAAAAGAAAAAACAAGAGAAAAGAAAAAGAAAATAAAAGAAAAGAAGAAGAGAAAAGAAAAAGACAAGAAAAGAAAAGAGAAGGAAAAGGAAAGAAATGAAAAGAATGAAAAGGAAAAGTGGAAGAAAAGGAAAGATCGCAACAACGAAGTAATTCTATGACCTGAACTACGTTTGACTTGATCCCGAAAGGGTACGTAGGCAGCCTCTCTCTGAGGTTCAGTCACACCGAAATAAAAGTCCAAAGTCCCCAAGGAAGAAACTGGGGCAGAAGTGGTGGTTGTTGTGGGAAATCTGATTCCGAAAGTTGTAATTTTGAACCCATGTTGAATTGTTTTGAGCCTTTGATACCCTTTCTTTCTAACCCTATCCAAAAGCC
Source organism: Nicotiana attenuata (assembly GCF_001879085.1). Classification (NCBI taxonomy): domain Eukaryota; kingdom Viridiplantae; phylum Streptophyta; class Magnoliopsida; order Solanales; family Solanaceae; genus Nicotiana; species Nicotiana attenuata. Next base: position 90,762 of record NW_017671924.1, on the reverse strand, counting down.
CACATTACGGTCCAAAGGAAGACCTTCTGATCAGTTTTCGAGAGATGCCAAGTCAAGCGAGTAGAGGTGAATCATATCAGGGGCAACACTCCGGTCTAAACGAAGGAAATGAAGAATGAAAGTGTCTTGTTGATGAGAACCCTCACTGGTATCCCAAGAAGACGAAAGCTGAGAGAAATAAAAAATGAGAGAGTCTTATTGGTGAAAACCTTCACGGGCACCATAAGGCGACGGTGAGACGAGAGAAAACCAAAATGAGTGAGGCTTGATGGTGAAAACCCTACGGGCACCACAAGTCGAATAAGGACTGCAAATCAGATCGGGTAAGCGGAGCATTGAAGCCCAGTTTCACGGCGAAAAGGTACAAAAAGAGCTGAACAATCGGATTTGCTGAACGGAACAGGCTGCAGGTGCATGTCATGGTCATTAGAGCTAGTATCAACATCCGATAGGTTTCTACTTTGTAGTTTTCGTGTTAGCAATCATCTCTTTCTATCGTCCTTCTACTATGTTCCTGTACTCTTGTTTACTTCCTCTTCCTGAGTCTGTGTGGTCAAAACAAGTGAGAAATGACTTCAAAATCTGCCACCAAGCTTCCCAATTGAACAAAACGGGATCTGGTGAACACATCAAAGCGTTAAGTCAGGAATGAACAACAAACGCACTGAGCTGGTAACAGTCAACATGCTTTGGGATTCGTTTAAAATACGAAGGCTTGGTATGTATCAATTCATGGATGATGCAACAGAATAAGGGCAAGGGTGAACGGATCAAAGGTATTTTCTGTGAAAAGATTGACAAAAAGGGTGGTAAACCAATGACAAGCGAGGTATTCCAAGCAGAAATCAAAGTTATTGTTGGAATATGGAAAGTGAAGGAGCAATAGACCTCAAGGCCAAGGCCATCGGTTTAAGTCAAGAAAGAACAGCATACGCACTGAGTGGGTGGCAATTGACGTGTTTTGGGATTCATGTGAAACAAAAGGTTTGGTAAATGTCAATTCAGGAGAAATGCAACAGATAAAAGGTATTGGGGCTGGACGGAGAAGAGGTATTTGTTATGATAAGGGTGACAGAGAAATTGGTTAATCAATAAGCAAGCAATGTCTTTCAGAGTGAAATCAAAGTTATCATGGCACGTGGAGGAGCGATCGTACTCAAAGCCAAGGCCACAAACCAACCACCATGTTTAAACTAACAAGTTTTCTTTGTCTGAAACAGAGATGAAAGCTGTGTTCATATCAAAGCTGGGAAGCTTGAAATTTTCAGGTGTAATGCGCCAATTCTACTTACGCAAAGGTTGTTTAGAGGATCACACATCACCCCTAGGAGACGCACTTCCTAGTTTGAATCATTGACGTTTCACCCCTAGGAGACGCACTTCCTAGTTTGGGTAGGTAGGTTATATTTTTGTTGTAGGAGACGCACTTCCTAAACTGAGGTCTTACCCTAGGAGACGCACTTCCTAGTTTAAGTTTTTCAATTTATATTGTGGGAGACACACTTCCTATATTAAGTTTCACCCCTAGGAGACGCACTTCCTAGTTTGAGTCATTGAAATTTCACCCATAGGAGATGCACTTCCTAGTCTGGTTCATTGAAGTTTTACCCATAGGAGACGCACTTCCTAAATTAAGAGTTCACTCATAGGAGACGCACTTCCTAGTTTGAGTCATTGAAGTTTCACCCATAGGAGACGCACTTCCTAAATTAAGAGTTCATTCATAGGAGACGCACTTCCTAGTTTTAGTAACTGAAGTTTTCACCCCTAGGAGACGCACATCCTAGTCTTGGTCATTTAAATTCACCCCTAGGAGACGCACTTCCTAGTTTGGTTCATTCAGGATTTATTTTAGCAGACGCATTTGCTAGTCAAAGTTTCTAGTTTTACTCGTAGGAGACGCACATCCTAGTCTAGTCTCTAGTTTACTCTCATCATTGCATCAGTAGTATACGTGGTTTACAATTTTGCTAACAACTTACAAATCGTCCTAGTGCAAACTGGGGCAGAAAATTTCGTATGTTTTATTTGTTTTGATTGTAGGGACCCACATGGAAAACAAGGGAATACATTTCAAGATCAACAATCAGGCGCCCACCTAGAGAACAAGGGAAGTACAATTCAAATTTTAGCTTTCACTTTTTAATATTTGATAACATGCTGTACCCAGCCACCAAACTGGGGCAGAAAATTTTCTTTGTTTGTCTATTTTGTTGCAGTCAGGGGCCCACCTGGAGAACAAGGGAATACTTTTCAAGTTCAGCAATCAGGAACCCACCTGGAGAACAAGGGAATACATTTCAAGTTCCAGCAATCAGGCGTCCACCTGGAGAACAAGGGAAGTACAATTCAACTTTTAGATTTTAATTTTTAATATTTGATAACATGATGTGCCAGCCACCAAACTGGTTCAGAAAATTTTCTTTGTTTGTCTATTTTGTTGCAGTCAGGAGCCCACCTGGAGAACAAGGGAATACTTTTCAAGAGTCAGCAATCAGGAGCCCGCCTGTAGAATAGAGGCATATATTTCAAATTTCAGCAGTCAAGCATCACTCGGAGGAATGGCAAAACATCTCCGATCACAATGCAAGAATTCCATCAGAAGAATACAAGTTCAAGGCAACACAAGAGCAAGTTTGAAGACATAGATAGGACTATTTTTGTAATTCATAGATCATAGCTCAGGCTAGCTTATTTTTATTTTCACACGGTGTAATAAGGGGGTCAGCAAGCAGTAGCAGCAGCAACAGCAGTGAAATCACAGCTCCCGGTAGTCCCAGCTACCAAACCTTCCCGAACTACACTGACCTGATTCCTTTTTAGCCAAGGATATGTAGGCAACCTCAGAAGCAGGGTGCGGTCAAATCTTTCAAAAAATGCTTCACACGGAGTATTCGAATGGGCAAAAATCGCTCGAATCCGCTCACTTATCTTTTCACGGAAACTCATCGTGTTCCCGAGCAAAGAGGGGCAGCTGTGAGCACGTGATTTTTGCCCTATATGAATTACTCCCAGAAATTCAAACAAAATAATTTCTTTCATTATTTTATAATTTGGTGGATTCTGTGACATTTTGTGGTAATTGATTGCATTGTGTTTGTGCATTTTAATTGGTGAAAAATACAAAATACTTGGCATTTGCATTTAAGGTTTAATTTCACATTTTTAGGATTAATTAGTAACTAAGTTACTTTAAAAAGAAGAAAATAACAAAATAGTTCATTTTTGCATTTTTAGCTATTAATTTTTGAATTTGTCAGGAGTTTCTTTTTAAATTAGGACGTAACCAATTTTTAGGAATTAATTAGTTTAGTTTTGGGAATTAAATCAGGTCTTTATTTCAATTTTGCATTTTAATAAAATCAGAAAATATAAATACAAAATGAAAAAGAAAGGAAAACAATTAAAAAGAAAAGTGGGTTGTCTTAATGAAAGATCGAAATTGGGTCATTTTAATCGATTATCCCTTTCCAAACCCGTCCAAACCGGCCCAAATACACCCCCACCCAATCCAGTTCATCCCATAATCAAAACGACCCCGTTTAGTCAACATGTGATCCAAGGCGTCGAGGTTAATGGATCGGACGGCTCAGAACTGGGGTAGATCTAATATAAAATGGTCGGATTGCCCATACCCCCCCCCCCCGTTTCATCTCTCTCAGAAGCCCCTGTGTAACGCCGCCCTTCTCCATCTTATGCCGCCGCCAGAAATCGCCTCACGGCGGCGGCCAGTCTCCAAACACAACCAAAATCACACCCCTTACTCCTCTCCTCCTCCTCGTTACAAATCCACGATCAGTTTCCCTTGAATCCCACCCAAACTCGTCGAATCTTCAACCAAAGATTCCGGCCAAAACACAAAGTTACCCAATCCCGTTCAAATTAACACCCTAGAACCGGCCCGTTCTCCTCTTTCAAACCCTTCAAACCCCATCCTAGAATCCTCGTGGAACTGTTCGAATCTTGGATCGAAACCCCGGTCAAAAACCCTAAATCCCCAAAATCCTGTTAAATTCACATCATGTGATTCCCTCGCCTCCCTCGTGTTGAATTCATCATCACTAGCACTCAATTTTCACTAGATTTGGTCGAATTTTGAATCTGAAGAGCAGTGTGACTTAGGCAGTTATACAAATGAGGTCTCCTCCCTTTTGTGTTTGATTTCTGTGCTGTTAAGATTAGGTTAGTTTATAATTAGTGTGTTAGGTTTTAGATTAGGTTTTTAATTACTAATTCTGAAATCGGATAATTGTTTTGTTTAAATTCTCCCCATGTTAATTGTTTAATTCTCCTCACCTGATTAGTGCTTCCATGTCAAATGTTTTGTTTCGTTTTAATTCTTGCTCTGGTTTAACTTTATTTTGTGATCTCCATTTTTGATTGACTACCAGTTCGAACCTGTTTGTTTTGATTAGGGAATGCATGTTTATGACCTAGTTTAATTTCGTTTGAGTCACTTGACGTGTTCAGTCGAATTAGTGTAGTTTGAATTGATAGTTCAGTGAGTCTTGAGTTCCATTCTCCTGTTCAATTATCTGAGTTAATTAGTTTAATTGTAGGATCTGTTTAGTCTTAATTGAATTGAGTGACTAACCATGGTTACTAGCTGAGTTGAAGGGGTTGGGGTTTGATTAGTATCAGCTTAGTAATTTCATGGGTAATACAGGGACAATAAGGGTAGTTCGCTTGAGGAATCTGATAGTAACTGAATTTAGAATTCCCTATGACTTTCTAGAAGGGGTTTTAAGTTGAAATTCACAAAAATAGGTGTAGTGACTTGAGTAGCAAGTCAATAAAAAAGGGACTAAAGGGTCAAATTGACAATCTGAGGGTTGCCCCTCATTGTTGCCTATAAAAGGCAATGCCTTCTGCCTTAAGAAACAAGTTTTGGAACCCCTAAAAAATTCCACAAGTTTTGGAACCCCTGAAAATTTCCACAAGTTTTGGAACCCCTAAAAAATTCCACAAGTTTTGGAACCCCTGAAAAATTTCCAAAAGTTTGGAGCCTCAAAAAATTCCCCCCAAAAATCTCTTCAAGCTTCACAGATCTGAAATTCAAGTTTCAGATCAGAAATTCCTTTAGATCTTAGCTTCTTCAAAAGAAAAACCAAAAAAAGGCAAACATAGCAGAAAACCAAAAAAAATACTGTTACATTGATCATTTAGGATCAGAAACAGTTCGAGTTTCTCTGTTTCTCTGTTCTGTGTTCGATTGTTAGAGCATCTGGAGTCGTTTGGAGTTTATTGGGGTTGTTGCTGGGTGATTCTGATTGTTGAATGTGATCTCTGACTTCCTAAGGTTGATTTCAAGTAGATTTAAGGTGTTTGGTTGATTGTACATCTGCCTGGGCACTTTGATATTGGTTTGGATTTAAATCTGGTCCTATTTAATGTTGTTGAACTCCGATCTGCTGCACTATTGCTGATCTCTCTCTTCTCTCTTGTTATCATACATTTCCAGATACACATCTCACGATTGCTTCGATGTAGCTATCAAAATGGAAATGAAATAAAGCATGGCTCACGTTTCCTGTTTCGTGATTTGCACTCATTTGAATGCTGTATATCAATAATTAAACATTGCTAGTTAATGTGTGCTTGCTTGATACAGTTTAGGCTAGACTTGTAATAATATGGACTTTGAAGTTTGAACTGTACTGGACTGTAATTTTTGAATTTGTATTCATTTATTCTGGAGCAGTATCCTAATGTAGTGTAGTTGGATCTCCATGTTAGTTGAAAATCAGTACATTAGCGGGTTTATCATTAAATTGAAGTTTAGTTTAGCTTAGTAGAGTTAATATCGTAGCTTGGACGGACACAACTGGATTAAAATTAGATTGAACTGGAACGGTAACTCATCTTAATTCAACAGCCTAATGTCTCATTCGAAAAATGAATAATCACACCTCTGTGTAATTTGGTTTATTTGGATGTCAATAGGTCCTCTAGTTTAACTATTCAAAATCACGATTCAATGCACAAGTGTCATACTGACTGTCTCATACTCCTTCAATTATTAGCATTTTGGTTTAATTCATGGGGAACGACTTTTAGATTTGTGTTGCTTTGAGTGTATTACTGAAATTGGAATCCCATTGGGGAATTAGACGTCAAGTTGGCCTTGAGATCTGAGGTCTCCAAACGTGCTTGGGCTATGAACGTTGGCCCAAATCGTGACTGAAATTTGATCGTAGTCCTAGGGGTTCGAAATGAGGACGTCTGTGAAGTTTGGCTCGTGCATGCCTCCTGAATGTTGGCTTCCATTTGGGCCTGGGCCGCAATCAGCAACTAGTCAATTTTGTAGTATAGACCTGGGTGTAATTTCCCTTCGTTGGGCTTATCTTGGAGCCCAATGGCTGGACTGTGGTGCAGAATTATCATTTGGTCCAATAACGAATTAAGTAGGACTTTTCCTTCATTATTAGAGACAAATAAAAATAGAGAATCATAGTTGCTATTTGGTTTGCCTTTTAAATAATAAATGAGATGAGCTTCGCCAAACAAAAATACATAAATTGCGGGGCCCTCAATAAATGTTTGTGTTAAAATACTTAGATTTCGGGACGTGCCGTTTAGCGAATTTCACGGCCTTCCCCAAAGATAATAACGCGCTAGTCTCCTTAGGCGCGTACTTTAATAACAGTACATTCCTAAACTCGGGTGCGCATTTATGTGACCCAAATCCAAATCTCAACGAAGTCGAAATGTGTCAACAACCACGGGTGCATTTATGTGACGTGGTTTGAAACACGTTTTCACGACGTTGCAATTCTCGTTAATAATAATAATAAAGCGGTTCAAGGTTTAAAAGCACATAAGTTAAAACATGTATCAAAATCAGATAAATCCAAATATAATAGTTGAGCGACCGTGCTAGAACCACGGAACCCGGGAATGCCTAACACCTTCTTCCGGGTTAACAGAATTCCTTACTCGGATTTCTGGTTCGCGAACTGTTAACAGAGTCATATTTTCCTCGTTTCGGGATTCAACCGGTAACTTGGGACACCATTAATCTCCCAAGTGGCGACTCTGAATCTTAATAATAAATCCCGTTCCGATTGTCCTTTAATTGGAAAAACTCCTTTACGCCCTTGCGGGTGTAGTGAAAAAGGAGGTGTGACAATGTTTTATCTTGCTGAATCCTTTCCCAAAATTAAGTATATTTTGTACTTAGACTCAATTATTTACTCTATACTTTTTACTAGCCCTTATATGGTAAAATTAATCTTTCTCAAACTGATTCTCTTTCCTTAATTATCCCTGTAGTATCCGCTTGGGCTGTAACTCCTTGATTAAGGGGAAGTACTTATGTTAATTGATTCTGATTGTGATTATTTCCATATTTGTGTTAAACTTTACTGGTTATCTTATTTTTTTACTCATTTTTAAAGCTATAAATACCCTAATGTTTTCATTAACAAGAAAAAATGAACAACTCAGTTCAGAAACACACACTCACATATTCAACTCTCTTTCTTTCTCTACTACTTGTGCTGCTGCCTTGTCTAGCCGGCTGAAAGCCAAGGCTAGACTTTGTAACTCTGATTGCTTTACTTTTTCTGTACTTTTCTCCTTCAACTGTTATGTTCCTAGTTTAAATTCTGAAACCCAAACCTATGTGTTCCCTTGTTGTCATTCACTGTCTCTTTCTAACTTAATGGCTCATGCTGTTGAGTTGTACTGTTTGTTTATTGCTTTATTCAGCATGCTTAAAATTTTGCCCTTCTTTGTTCAAATGTGATCAGCATATTTACTTACTCCTGTTTATGTCCTTCAACTAGCATGTTTATAATGTACCTGATTCATGACTAATTATGTGCTTCTGATTTGGGTCTTCTATGTCCCCAACCCCTCTACTCCCATGTTTGTAACTGCTGAAGCATGTAATCCTCTCTGAATTGGTTCTGTGTGTGTGCTCCTACACCCTTTCCCTTTTAGAAATTGTTTTATTAGGCCATCCTTCTGCTGTTTTACAAACTCACTTCAAACATGTTGTTTCTAAAACTATTTTCCAACTCAACTCCTGTGAGTCTATGTCCAGCACTCTCACATGCACTCTTAGATCATTAGGTTCTGCCCCTCTTGTGTGACCCTTGCTTTGGGACCCTTGAGCTCCCTCTGAACCTGGACACATAAGGGCTGGCCCTGCCACACTGCACTTACTCTTGGTTATGCAATCTGGGTGTGAGCACTGGCCGGGATCCCTTGAGGTCCTTAGGGAACTCTGACACACCCAGGTATGAGAATGGCTTTGGACCAGTATTGGCATTTGAAGTGGTTTATTACATAACTCAGGGAGGAAGTCAAGATCAGGCTTTCTATGGTTGTAACTCTTTATATTTGTATGTAATTCAATCACTTGGTTTGTAATAGTTTGTAAACAATTATGGGGTTGGCTAGTGAAAAGGGATGGAAAAATATGCATACTATAGTTGTTAAAGGGTGGAAAACTTGTTATTAGGTTTATATTCCAAGTTGTGCAATAGAAATCATGTTTAGGATTCATACAATGCATTAGAAACCATGTTCATAGGATTCATGCTTCCCGCTTCAGCATCTCATTCATTAACCCATGCTTCGTATCCATCACTTAGAAATCCTGCTTATAGGACGAATAAATGGAACAAAAACTATTACTCATGAAGTTGTTCCTTAATAATTCTGCAACTCTTTCATTTAGCAACCATGCCTTAACAACTCTGTCATCTGCATGTGCATATTAGAAAATATGTTCTAGGATCCTGTTTGCATTTTGTTTAAAAACGCCTAGTTAATTACTGACTCATGAAAAGGTAGTAAGGTACAAGTTTTACATTGCGAAGTTTTTGAATAACTGGTAATATCTCTACAACTAGAACAGTATGTTTTAGGTAATAATAAGCTCCAAAATTGCCTCAGCAATTCTGAATAATTACTGAATACTGCTTACGCCTAGGCAAGCCTTAGGTAATTACTTAAACTGGAATAGCCTCTGTTTAATTCTAGACGGCTACAACCATGCGGCAGGCCTGATTCGGACTTCTTTTCTGAGTTATATAATGAATCTTGTTCTGACTTAAACACCCTGCTTTAGGATAATTCAGACCTTAACTGTGTATAAGTCATGCTGTCTAAGTGCACTATTTGCGGACGTATAACTGAGCCCTCTATCTGCTTGTATGTTCCCCCCCCCCCCCCCCCACTAATTGTGGTCTTATATGTTTTGTATGTCGCTTTAGTATTTTTACCTATAAACCTGAGGGTCTGCCTAGAACCACTATCATATAGGAATAGGAGTCCTAAAATTCCTCCGGGACTGATAGGAAGGGACGGGTAACAGCATGCAATAAGAATCGAGACCAACCCTCGCTTTAATTACCTTCACGGGGTGGGAAAGGGTAGATATGGATATGATGACCGGTGCGCTAATGCCATGCGTAGCCCCTTTCAAAGGAGTGATTACCGAGCATTGTACTGATGTGATCCATATTACAAACAAACCTAGGACCCCTTTTTACATTCATAAGCATGCTTAGATTATAACTCTTTTCAAAACCTTGCTTTTTTTATTTTATTATTAATCGTTTTTCAAACGCTTGTGTATTTTAACCTAAATCCCCTGCTATGTGAGCCTTACTTATCTATTTGCTAATTGCACAAATTCACAAAATCTGTCTGGCCGGGAACCACACTAGTGGATCCTGAGGGTTGCTTAACACCTTCCCATTAGGATAATTTCAAGCCATTACCCTATCTCTGGTTATCAAACATAGTTGTAGATATACCCTGTAGGTGCCCTAACACACCTTAAAAAATTGTTAGGTGGCGACTCTTCAAAACGTAATACTCGATTCCCAAAAGGAAATGAGTCATTACACCTCCATGAATGTCGAAACCCGGATTCCTCTCCGCGGAGGGAAAAAGGGGGCGCGACAACTCCCGCCACGCGCACTCCTGAGCCGCGAGTGCATGTTGATCAGGTCCCATAGATTATCCCTGCACAGCCGGTAGCCCCAGCTCAGCCCGAGGAGAGGGCAGTAGCTTCAGAGGAGGAGCAAAAGAGGCTTGAGAGGTTCAAGAAGTATCAGCCTCCTACATTCAGCGGACTAGCCTCAGATAATGCTCTTGGATTTCTAGAGGAGTTCTATCATATCCTCCGTACCATGGGTATATCAGGATTGAGCGGGGTTTCCTTCACTACCTTCCAGCTTCGAGGAGCCGCCTATCAGTGGTGGCATGCTTATGAGTTAGACAGTCCAGATTAGGCAGCTTCCCTGACTTGGGCTCAGTTTTCAGATATGCTCACGAGAGAGTATGTTCCCCAGAGCCTCAGGGACACTTGGTGTGCAGAGTTTGAGCACTTGCGCCAGGGTACTATGACTGTCTCGGAGTATGCTATCCGTTACACCGACTTGGCTAGACATGCACCAGCTTTGGTTTTTACGGTTCGCGAGAAGGTTCGCCAATTTATTGAGGGGCTTATTCCCAGCATCAGGTCTAGCATGGCTCGTGAGTTAGAGATGGATATTTCTTATTAGCAGGTTGTGAGCATTGCTAGGAGGATTGAGGGTATGCATGCTAGGGATAGAAAGGAGAGGGAGGCCAAGAGGTCTCGAGAGTCGGGCCATTATTCTAGTGCCCGTGCCCTAACTGCAGGTCGTAATGGTAGTGGTTATATGAGTCGCCCCGTTCATTCAGCTCTTCCAGCAACCAGTGGTAGTCCAGCTCCACCTAGGCCTCAGGAGCCTTATTATACACCTCCAGTATCTAGTGCGCCTCCTGCACGGGGTGCTTCCAGTGGTCAGTCCAGCAGACCTGGCCCGAGCCAGTCACAGCCACCACGTCCTCCCAAAGCTTGTTTTGAGTGTGGTGATATACGCCATGTGGTGAGGGATTGCCCTAGACTTGGGAGGGATGCACCTCCATAGACTTCTCAGACACAGCGCGCCCCGCAGAGTTCTCAAGCTATGATCACAGCACCAGTTGCTACCCCACTTGCTCAGCCAGCTAGAGGTGGAGGTCGGGGAGGTAGAGGTCGCCCTCGAGAGGGAGGCCAGGCCAGATACTACGCCCTTCCCGCCCGTACTGAGGCTGTCGCCTCCGATTCTGTCATCACAGGTACTATTTTGTTCTGTCAAAGAGATGCATCTGTTTTATTCGATCCAGGCTCCACTTATTCTTATGTGTCTTCTTATTTTGCTCTGCATTTGGGTGTATCTCGGGATTCTTTGAGTTCCCCTATTTATGTTTCTACTCCTGTGGGAGATTCTCTTATTGTGGACCGTGTTTATCGGTCGTGTTTGATTGGTGTTTGTGGTTTTGAGACCAGACCCGCTTTGTTATTGCTCAACATGGTAGACTTTGATGTTATTCTGGGCATGGACTGGTTGTCGCCCCATTTTGCTTTTCTTGATTGTCACGCCAAAACCGTGACGCTGGCTATGACAGGTGTACCGCATGTTGAGTGGAGGGGTACCTTAGGTCATACTTCCAATAGAGTTATTTCAGTCCTTATGGATCAGCGTATGGTTGAGAAGGGGTGTGATGTGTATCTAGCTTATGTGAGAGATGTCAGTATTGATACCCCTACAGTTGATTTAGTCCCAGTAGTGCGGGATTTCTCTAATGTGTTTCTAGCTGACCTTCTGGGCATGCCGCCCGATAGAGATATTGATTTTGGCATTGATCTATTGCCGGGCACTCAACCCATTTCTATTCCTGCGTATCGTATGGCTCCCCTTGAGTTGAAGGAGTTGAAGAAGCAGTTACAGGAATTGCTTGATAATGGTTTCATTCGGCCCAGTGTATCACCTTGGGGTGCTCCTGTCTTATTTATGAAGAAGAAGGATAGTTCTATGCGTATGTGTATTGATTATCGCTAGCTCAACAAGGTTACAGTGAAGAATCGTTATCCCTTGCCTCGTATTGATGACCTGTTTGATCAGTTATAGGGTGCTCGTGTGTTTTCTAAGATTGACTTGCGTTCAGGCTATCATCAGTTGAAGATTTGGGAGCCAGATATCCCGAAGACTGCCTTCAGGACTCGGTACGGTCATTACGAGTTTCTTGTTATGTCATTTGGGCTGACCAATGCCCTAGCAGCTTTCATGCATTTGATGCACAGTGTATTCTAGCCATATGTCGACTCATTCGTTATTGTCTTTATTGATGACATTCTTGTATATTCCCGAAGTTGGGAAGATCATGAGCAGTACCTGAGGACAGTGCTTCAGACTCTGAGGGAGAAGAAATTATATGCCAAGTTCTCGAAATGTGAGTTTTTGTTGGATTCCGTGGCATTCTTAGGTCACGTGGTTTCGAGTAAGGGTATTCATGTGGATCCGACGAAAGTGGAGGCAGTGCAGAGTTGGCCCAAACCATCCTCAGCTACCGAGATCCGCAATTTTCTTGGCTTGGCGGGTTATTACCGTCGATTTGTTTAGGGTTTTTCACCTATTGCAGCACCTATGACTAGGCTGACCCAGAAGGGTGCTACGTTCCAATGGATGAAGAGTGTGAGGAGAGCTTTCAGAAGCTCAAGACACCTTTGACTACAGCCCCAGTTTTGATATTGCCTACCGGTTTGGGGTCTTATACTGTCTATTGTGATGCCTCGAGGGTTGGCCTTGGAGCGGTATTGATGCAGGACGGTAGGGTGATTGCCTACGCGTCCAGACAGTTGAAGGTGCATGAGAAGAATTATCCTGTCCATGATCTCGAGTAGGCTGCCATTGTTCACGCCCTGAAGATCTGGCGTCATTATTTGTACGGTGTGCCTTGTTTGATTTATACTAATCACCGGAGTTCGCAGCATCTATTCAAGCAGAAGGACCTTAATTTGCGCTCGAGGAGGTGACTAAAGCTGCTGAAGGACTACGATATCACTATTTTGTATCACCCGGGCAAGGCCAATGTGGTGGCCGATGCTTTGAGTCGCCGGGCGGAGAGTTTGGAGAGTTTGGCTTATTTACTAGCAGCAGAGAGGCCCATGGCGATGGATGTTCAGGCCTTAGCCAGCCAGTTTGTGAGATTGATCTTTCGGAGCCCAGTCGGGTTCTAGCTTGCGTGGTCTCTTGGTCTTCCTTATTTGATCGTATTCGGGAGCGTCAGTTTGATGACCCTCATTTGCTTGGCCTCAAGGACAAAGTGTTTCATGGCGATGCTCGAGATGTGACTATTGGTGATGACGGGGTATTGAGGATGCAGGGGCGGATTTGTGTACCCAATGTTGATGGGCTTCGGGAGATGATTCTAGAGGAGGCCTATAGCTCGCGGTATTCCATTCATCCGAGTGCCGCGAAGATGTACCAGGATTTGAGACAGCACTATTGGTGGAGGCGGATGAAGAAAGATATAGTTGGGTTTGTAGCTCGGTGCCTTAATTGTCAGCAAGTGAAGTATGAGCACCAGAGACCGGGTGGATTGCTTCAGCAGATAGAGATTCTGGAGTGGAAGTGGGAGCGGATCACCATGGACTTCGTATCTGGGCTACCACGGACTTTGAGGAAGTTTGATGCCGTTTGGGTTATTGTGGATCGGCTGACCAAGTCCGCGCATTTCATTCCTGTGTGTACTACCTATTCTTTGGAGCGGTTGGTGGAGATTTATATCCGGGAGATTGTCTGTCTGCATGGTATTCCAGTTTCCATCATTTCAGACAGAGGTACTCAGTTCACATCACGGTTCTAGAGAGCCGTACAACATGAGTTAGGTACTCGGGTGGAGTTGAGCACAACATTTTAGCCTCAGACTGACGGATAGTCCGAGCGTACTATTCAGATTCTTGAGGATATGCTCCGTGCGTGTGTGATTGAGTTTGGAGGGTCTTGGGATCAGTTTTTGCCATTGGCGGAGTTTGCCTACAAAGACAGCTATTAGTCTAGCATTCAGAGGGCGCCGTATGAGGCTTTATATGGTAGGCGGTGCAGATCCCCGGTGGGTTGGTTTGAGCCGGATGAGGCTAGATTATTGGGCACAGACCTGGTTCAGGATGCTTTGGAGAAGGTTAAGGTGTTTCAGGATAGACTTCGTACAGCCCAGTCCAGACAGAAGAGTTATGCGGACCGAAAGGTTCCTGATGTTTCCTACATGGTTGCAGAGGGTTTTGCTTCGGGTTTCACATATGAAGGGCGTTATGAGATTTGGGAAGAAAGGGAAGCTGAGTCCGAGGTTTATTGGCCCTTTTGAGATATTGAGGCGTGTTGGGGAGGTTGTTTATGAGCTTGCCTTACCTCCCAGCCTGGCAGGAGTTCATCCGGTATTTCATGTTTCGATGCTCTGGAGGTATCATGGTGACCCGTCGCACGTGTTGGATTTCAGTTCAGTCCAGTTGGACAAGGATCTATCTTATGTTGAGGAGCTAGTGGCGATATTGGATAGGCAGATTTGGAAGATGAGGTCAAAGAACATTGCATCTGTCAAGGTTCAGTGGCGAGGTCAGCCGGCCGAGGAGGCGACCTGAGAGACCAAGCAGGATATGCGCAGCCGTTACCCTCATCTTTTCCCCACTTCAGGTATGTCTCTATGCTCGTTCGAGGAAAAATGAATGTTTAAGTGTGGGAGGATATAACGACCCGGCCGGTCGTTTTAAGAATTAATGCCCTGATTCCCTATTAACTGCTTTCCCCGTGTTTGTTTCTACTAATTTGATTCACCGGGATGTTTGGTCTTGAGTTTCGGAGTGTTTTGGGGCACTTAGTCCCTAAATGAAAGCTTAAAGTTTGGAAATTTGAGCGTAGTCAAAGAACTGTGAAGACGGCCTCGGAATGGGATTCCGAGGGCCACGTTAGCTCCGTTGGGTGATTTCGGGTTTAGGAGCGTGTTCAGATTGTGCTTTGGAGGTCCGTAGCTTATTTAGGCTTGAATTGCCGAAAGTTGAATTTTTGAAGTTTCCGGTACGATAGTGAGATTTTGATCCGAGGGTCAGAATGGAATTCCGGAAGTTGGAATAGCTCCGTGGTGTTTAATGTGACGTGTGTGCAAAATTTTAGGTCATTCGGACGAGGTTTGATAGACTTTTTGATCGAAAGCGTAAATTGAGGGTTTTTGAGTTCTTAGGACTGAATTCGTGGTTGATTCGATGTTTCAATATTGTTTTAGGCGTTTTAAGGATTGGTATAAGTTTGGACAGTGGTATTAGACTTGTGTGTTTTTTTGGTTGAGTCCCGGGGGCCTCGGGATGATTTCAGATGGTTGGCGGAAGGATTTGGAATTTTGAGTTGCAGCTATAGCTGATGATTTTTCTGTCATAACCGCACCTGCGGTTGGGTCCCGCAGGTGCGGAGCTGCAAAAGCGGCACTTGAATCGCAGAAGCGGAAAGGGGGAGGGCCAGTTAGAACCGCAGAAGCGGGAGCTTCACCGCAGAAGCGGTACCGCATCTGCTTAAGGGAAACCACAGGTGCGGAATCTGAGTTTAGTGAATTGTCGCAGATGCGACCCTTGTTCCGCAAAAGGGGGACCGCAGGTGCGGTCCCATGACCGCAGAAGCGGATTAGCTGGGCAGAACATATAAATAGTTGCCTTCGCGAATTTGAGTTATTTTCCTTTCTTTTCAAACGGGAAGAAGCTTGGGGAGAATTTTCAAGGGAGATTTTCAGAGGAATTCATTGGGGGAAGGTCTTTGGTCCTTAAAGTCGTTAGTGAGGTGTTAGGGCTTGATTAATTAGAGACCTTTGAGTGATGATTTGAGGGACCATTTGAGGTATGATTTTGGTACTTTTGGTATGCATGAACTCGTGAGAGTATGAGGATTCTGGAAATATTAATTTTAACCGATTCCGAGATGCGGGCCCGAGGGGCATTTTGGTCATTTTACCTAATTTCGCGTATTAGCTCAGAATTTATTTGTAGAATCAGTTACTTGAAGTTTTATTTACATTATGCAATTGAATTGAATAGATTTTGGCCATTTGGAGTCTAATACTCGTGGCAAGAACGTGGTTTCGGGTTGATTTGGAGCCGGTTCGAGGTAAGTAGCTTGCCTAACCTTGTGTGGGGGACATTCCCCTTAGGATTGGTATTGTGATAATTGATGTCACACCTCCTTTTTTACACACCACCCCGAAGGACAGTATAAGGGAGTTTTTCCACTTTAAGTGAAACATTATTCGAAATGGGATTATTTATTTATCAGAGTCGCCACTTGGGATAGTTTATTTGGTGTCCCAAGTCACCGGTTTATTTTGAATCCCAAATCGAGGAAAATTTCGACTTTCCTTTTGAAGTCTGCGAACCAGAAATTCTGAATAAGGAATTCTGTTAACCCGGGGGAAGATGTTAGGCACCCCCGGATTCCGTGGTTCTAGCACGGTCGCTTAAACTATTACAATTGGCCTATTATCTGATTTTAATACATGTTTTAGCCTATGGTACAATTTTAACATTATGACCGCTTTTATTCATTATAAAGAAGATTTAACGTCGTCTAAAACATGTCTTTGGACCACGTCACATGAAATGCACCCACAATCCGAAACACATTTTATTCAACGTTATTGAGATTTGGATTTGGGTCACATGAAATGCACACCCGAGTTTAGCAAAGTAATATTATTAAAATAACGCGCCTAAAGCAACTATGCGTTTTTAACGCCTAAAGCAACTACGTGTTTTTAACTTTGCAAGGGCCATGGAAATTCGCTAAATGGCACGCCTCGAATTCTAAGGATTTTAAAAGAAATAATTAAACGAGGGCCACGCATTTGAGATTTTATTTGGCACGGCGCACCTCAATTCCAATTTTTAAAAGGGAATTCAAACTAAATTTCGGAGGGCCATAAACTACTTGTGTTACCTAATATAGCACACCTCCAATTCATTTTAGGGAATCTAATTAATTGAAGGGGAAGATTTATCAAGGCTTTGTACTAAGAAGTTGAACTAATTCACTAGCCCTATACATAAAGAGATGCAAATATTTCCAACTCAGGCCCAATCATGAGCCGAAATCCTTAGGGAAGCTGGGCATCAGCAAAAAGCAGGAATCCAGATCAAGTCCTTGAGCTTGCAAGCATCGAATTATTTAAAGCAAGCGGAGTGAGTCCAATTCCTAAGTTTTATAAGCCAATTCGAAGCCCACTATGCCTTTACTTGACCCACGATCCATTTGGCCCAAACGACACTGACCATATGACTTAATTCGCAATTACCCCAAACGAATTCAATGCTTAATCCACCCAATTCAAATGACCTCAAGTTAATTTAAAACGAACTATGGCTTCTGTTTGATGAAATCAAATTGGTAATGTAAACATGAATTGACAAACTGAGCAAGCATGAAAAGCAAACTTGATTTAATTTATGATTCTTACCACGAGGATCCATATACTTTTGTTTCAAACTTATAACCAGACCCTTGCATGTTTAACCAAGCCAAACTTCATTTTCAAACAAATACATATACTCAATTATATTAAGTATCAACAGATGTGCACCAATTAGAATAGCAGTCCTAAAACTTCAATTTCAGGAATAAGTAATCATCCTTTTCAATCAAACACACTCCAACCCTTTAAGAAACAAAATGATAAGTTAAGAGTTGAAAGCAACAAAGCTTAACCACATGAATGAATACATTTTTACTAAGCATGGATCATCTTGTAAACTAAATGCATCCAGACAAGTAAAGGCAGCAGGTGCTTTTCTTGCAAATCCATCCAAACATGAAAATATACATGAACTCATACGATTCTCAATGACATACATAAAAATGGTAGACCACAGACATGCTAAATCAATACAGCATTCTTTAGAAAACACAACTACTATTTAATATCAAAAACTCATATGCATCTTGAGCTTCCAATTGATTTCAAAGCCTCAAACTCACATGTCGTACATTCATAGGTCTAAGAAGTACCTGGAAAGGAAAGGAAATAAGAGGAGAAAGGGTCAGCAATAGCAACTAGCAGAAATCAGCTAGAACTAGCCAATGAAACAATAGAATCAGCCCAGGGGAAAGCTAGAGGAACAGCAGAGGGAACCCGAACAATTCCTAATCGAATCTTAATCCATCAGCGGCACAGTTTAGAAGTTTCCAGAAATTTCCAGCCAATCAAAAGAACCCAGGACCAAAATTTAAGCCTGAATTTAGTAATTAAAACCAGATAATGCAAGAAATTATAAGAGTGTTCAGCCGTTTATGATTTTTCTGGAATTTTTATCTCTGAAGCTCTGTCCTGAAATGCAAGGTAAGGTGCCTTTATAGGCAAGGCTTTAGGGCAGCCTTAAGGGTTCAGTGTTTACTTATTGCCCCTTTTTCAATTATCATTTTTGCTACTTGGTCCCTAAATTATTGCCTTGTTGGCCAAGTAAGTCTGTTTTCAGCTTCCAGGAAGCTTCCTAGGCAGTTACTGATAGATTCCCTAAGCCAATTACCTACACTACCCCTTTAAAACCCTGTTAATTACCCTTCAAAATGTGGGTCAAGTTGACCCATTAGATTGAAACAGCCCTGGGGTCAAACAGCCATTCGAATCATTTCCCACTTGGGCCTTCTGATTTCACAATTTGAATTCATTCTTGGCCAAATGGCCATTTTTAAAAGACAAACCAACATTTCTTAAAAGACCAAAACAAAAACTATTGAAATGAAAATCAAATAAAGGAAGAGGAAATACGCATCAACTAACTTATCCCTAAATTAATCAATCACAGAACAGAAAAAATAAAAAACAAGTGGACACGGCATGAAGAAATGAGAGGAGGGTATAGAACATCAACATGCATCTAAGCTATGTTAAAGAAAAAGAAGAATAATGCAACAAAAAGAGAGACCAGAACAGTACCTACAACTTGGACAAATGCGGACTTGAAAACTCCGACGGACTCTTTGATTCCTTTGACTGGAATAGACCTTAATCGTGTGTTTTCATGTGAAAACACACGAATAAAGTCTATTACAATCTAAAATCTTCAACAGGCCCGTCGATTTGAACATTTGGAATTAGGGTTCATTTCTTTGATTTAACATTCGAGGATTTCTGGGGTGATTTGAGAGAAGTGGAGTGTGGATTTGGGATGAGGAGGTGGAGGAGAATATTTGATGTAAAAATGAGGGTAATTGGCCGCCGGCCGCCGCCGTGGGCGATTTCCGGCGGGCGGAGTAGGGCGGAGTAAGGTTTGGGATTTGGTTTCTGGTGAGAGATGTGAGATACGGTGAAAA
>NW_017671924.1:60143-71594 GCF_001879085.1 Nicotiana attenuata | reverse complement strand
GGGGGGGGGGGGGGGTAGGGGATTCAGACAGTTTTATACTAAACCCCAACTCAGTTCCCAACCGTCGGATAAGAGGAGATCAACGGCCCAGATTGAAGTCAAACAAAAGGGGGTCGTTTAATTTAGTGGGGGGAACGGACCGGACAAGGGCAGGACTGGGTCGAGTTTGGGGCTAATTGGACGGGTATTAGGGGGAAAAAACGTTTGGGCCTGAGTATTTTACTTAAATTTGGCCCAAACTGACTCTACACTCTTTTCCTTCTCTTTTTCTTTTCATTTTTCTTTTAATTGCTTTTAAATTAAAACTAAAAATGAAACCAAAATTAATTCCTAAATCAAATTGTCTTACCCAATTACATTAGCTAACTCTAAATAACAATTACCACAAATAAATTAAACCAAATTAAAGAAAAAAATACCAAAGTTCAAAAAATTAAAATTAAAAGGCAAAAATAAACTATTTTTTGTGATTTTCTATTTTTTGAAAAACTAATTTGCTAATTAAATCCTAAGATGCAAAAAATTAAATCCTAAATGCAAATGCAATGTATTTTCGTATTTTTCATGAATTAAACAAAAATTAAACATGCACACAAAAATACAAATAATCAGAAAAAATTCTACACTAATTCCTAAAACAAACAATTAAAAGAAAAATCCAATTTTTGGGATTCTGTAGGAGTAATTCATGAGAGGCAAAAATCACGTGCTCACAATTGAGATGCCTTGTACGTGAGGTGACGAGTGCGTACTTATGCTATCTGTTGAAAATCATGTTTTCACTGAAGTAGCTTTAATTGTATTTTCATTTCCTGCTTATATTACTTGGGATTTAAGCCTGCTGTTAGCTTAGAGAAACATGTCTAATTGACTTAATTATTTTATTTGCTTAAACTGCCTATTTGTGTTATGTGAAGCATGTTAGGTTAGAATTTCCTATTTTACCTTGGTATGAAGTTGAGTTTAATTGAGAATTCCTTGTGTTATTGCTGTGTGTTTTACTTTGGGACTACGGGACGGCATCCCGGGAGATCCACTGTACGTATTGTTGATTTGAATTAAAGTGGGGGATACCGAGAGATCCCTAACGCACAACTGAGGATACCAAGAGATCCTCGGGATATCAAGAGATCCCTAGTACATAAATTGAGGATACCAAGAGATCCTCGGGATACCAAGAGATCCCTAGCATATATTGAGGATACTAAGAGATCCTCGGGATACTGAGAGATCCTCGGTTATTATCTCTGTGAAGGGTGGTATTCCTTGTGATTGTTTTTGTCTCTGTTTTAGTTGTTGTTATCCTTATTATCCTGTATTTATTCTTACTGTTAGCTTTCAACTGTACTGTTTTATCTTATTTTGTTATACCTTATATTTCATTTAATCTCAGTAGGGCCCTGACCTTCCTCGTCACTACCCGACCGAGGTTAGGCTTGACACTTACTGAGTACCGCTGTGGTGTACTCATGCCCTTCCTGCGCATGTTTTTCATGTGCAGATCCAGGTACTGCGACTCAGACTTATCACGCTTGAGGCGAGGCGCTTGTAGAGACTCTGAGGTATATATGCCGCGTCCGCAGACCGAAGAGTCCCTTTCTACTCTTGCTTTAAGTATTAGCCCTTCTGTATTTCCTTTCCTTGTTAGAAATTCTGGAGTTAGATACTATTAGACTTTCAAACTCTTGTCATCATGAGATTCCGGGTTCTGGGAAATGTTATTAGTTTCGAGAGTTGATATTGTGTATGCCGAGCGGCCTTTCAAATACTATTTTATTTCGCTATTTCGGTTTTTACTTATTTCTCCCACAAATGTTAATTATTTTTCCGCATTGTTAGGCTTACATAGTCGTAGAGACTAGGTGCCGTCACGATGGTTCACGGAGAACAGTGATACTTATGATGGCCTAGGGGCATTCTTGTTGTTGATGTCGTGTTATGGTACGTTTACCTATATGAGTTCTGCCTCGGGAAAGTTGTGAATAAATGCCTTACGTGTTGTCTGTTCTATTCCTTATGTCTTTAACCGGTATGATCTATGCTAGGACACTTGCACAAGTATACACGTAGTTAAACACTCCTATCGGTTAAGAAACTCCCTTGGTATTGTTGAGTTTAGGTGTGCACCCTTGTTTTCTTGTCATATGTGTGAGAGTGGCTCTAGTCAATCACCCAATTGTCAGAGTGATCATGTGGTGTGATGAGGCCATATGATGCCAAGTGTTAGGGTCTAGGTATTGAGACCCGTGAGCGGTAATTCTATTCGAGGTTTGGAACTTCGTGGAGTTGTTGGCTAAGACCTGGTGTGAAAACTACCGTTGTTCTAAGATATTACTTGCCTTTAATTCAATTGTGATTTAGGATTTTGGTTGTGTTTCTGCTCACTCTTGTATGTCATTTTTACGGGTTTTCCTTTGTCACTTACTGTTTTTCTTCCATATTGTGATTGTTGTATTACTTACCATATCATGTAGGCTTTATATATACATCATGTTCCGTTGTTCCTATGCTTTTAGTTGTACAGTTTATTGGACTAGTAGGTGTCTTGACTGTTCCTCGTCACTACTGCACCGAGGTTAGCCTTGATACTTACTGGGCACCGCTGTGGTGTGCTCATGCTACTCTTCTGCACATTTTTTTGGTGCAGACCCTGGTATTGTTCGTTTGTAGCTATGTGGGCCGCTGCTGAGGAGACTCAACGTAAACCTGCTGCATGAGTTCGCAGGCTTCGGAGTCACCTTCTTATTTTACATTCACACTATTGTACTTATTTCCAAACAGTTGTGTTTAGAAGTTTTAGCGAAACTCTTTAGAGCTTATGACTTCTACTACCGGGTTTTGGGAACATGATATTTGTATAAGGATTTCATTTCAGAAGAATGTTAGATGATAATTATTGTTATTTGTTTTTCTGCAAAATGTTAGGCTTACCCAGTCCTTAAGACTAGGTGCCATCACGAAACCGAACGGATGGGGAATTTGGATCGTGACATATGTCAATGTGTATGTGAAGTCATGAATGACGTAATACCATACAACGTGAGGAAAATGCATCTCTCTCCCTTCATGTCAGGTGTGCATGTCAAATGCAATGTAATATAGTGTTAAACCCATATCATACTCTCAGGGTATCAATTCACTCAGTCCTCATAGTCACTGAGTCCTTACAATCACTCATTCCTCACAATCACTCAATCCTCAAAGTCACTCAATCCTCCCAATCACTCGGCACTCGCTTACGGCACTGTACAGGGCAGATCCAACCCAAGTCAGATCTAGCCCAAAGAATTAATAACAATTGCGCTCACTGTGGGTGTGCAGATTTCGAAGGAGCAGATCCAGCTCAAGCGCTGTAGTAAGCAAATCATGGCATGAATCAGTAACACCCGATGCGGCATGCAGCTCGATCCCATCATGAATCAATAATACATGCTGCAGCGTGCAGCTCGATCCCATCAATATCACTTAATAAAAGGCCCTCGGCCTCACTCAAACATCAATCTCTCTAGTCTCTCGGGCTCACAATGTCATGAAAATCAGCCCACAAATGATGATATGATGTATCAAAAATGTGACGCCCTAAACCTGTGGAGGCGTGGCTGGCACCCGATGCCACACTGGCCCGAACAAACCATTCTGCTACTCGCTTTTTTTCTTTGTAACTATCATGGACCAACATGGCCATAAGTCGTAATGCACAATTGTAAGTGGAAATCACTGTATCACTAAATCATTTTTCTTAAAACATGAATACATATGGGCCGTCAGGGCCTCTGACATACTATACAAAATTAACCTCTATCTACAAAGCCTCTATGATTATTTGACATCAAATGGGATACGGTAGCGTCCTACCCATAAGTCTGTAGAAAAACTCTGACACGATGACTCATAGACTCGGTTGCACTCCGAGTGAGGTGGAGTCTTATCGATCCTTCGTTGAATGCCAATCTCGTCCACTATGAGGGATTGTCAAACTGATTGTCTATACCTGCGGGCATGAAACACAACGTCCCCAGGCAAAAGGGACGTCATTACGAATAATGTACCGAGTATGTAAGGCACATAAATAAGTACATAACAGACATGGAAAAAATATAGAGTAACTGACTCAACCAGTAAGTCTGGATAATTCTGTAAATCATGAAATACTTATAATGTCATGCATATGTGTATGAATGTCACGTCGTGCATAGGTACATATTTTATAACATCATCAGGCCTCTGAGGGCATCCCATCATATCATCTCGGCCACTGTGGGCAAATCATCAACGTATACCAGCTGATTAGGTGGTGGTGCGTATATAACGCCATAACCTTTCCCATATATATATATATATATAACGTCATCCGGTCATGGGTCAATGTCCATGTATGTTTCATGAAAGCAAAGCACCATGGGTCAATCCTTATGGCGCCTACTAATGAAAGCTAGGCAAGGCGAGTATTACAGAATTACTACACTTTTTCCTATTGCCTTTTAACAATTCAATTTAACAGGCGATCAACAGCGGAATAACCATAATAATAAAATAAATGCGAAAGATGAAATCTGATAATATCACAAAATACCAATACGAAAATCCAAAATACAACTCTACCAAGAATTTGGTGTCACAATGTCACGGACTATCTACGAATACTACAAACAGCGGTCTGAATGAAAAATACAAATCTGTCTCGGAACTACATAAGAACAGAATGGAAAGATAGAGGGAGACGCCAAGGCATGCGGATACCTGCAGGGCTACTTGGGTCTCCGCCACTGGACTGAAGGCAACAAGCTCGCAGTGGTCCAAAAGCTCCAGCACCGGGATCTGCACACAGTGCAGAATGTAGTATCAGCACAACCGACCTCATGTGCTGGTAAGTGTCAAGCCTAACCTCGGCGAACTAGTGACGAGGCTAGGACAAGACTACCAAATAAACCTGTGCAGTTATATCATATACAACGACTAATAACGACAGAAACTAGCAGTTAAAGATGGGAAGGGGGAACATGTTGTGGGGAATATCAAGTACCAACAGAATCTTAGGAGAAAAGTATAAAGAACATCTTAAATTTCACGCCAACTAGAATAAGGAATCAGTAATGAATCTATAACCACTTCTATTCTATATTGTTTCGCAACCCGTTCCAAATCATATATCACCGTTGCGGCGTGCAACCCGATCCAAATCATATATCACTGTTGCGGCGTGCAACCCGATCCGAATCATATATCACTGTTGCGACGTGCAACCCGATCCAAATCATATATCACTGTTGCGGCGTGCAACCCGATCCCTCATGTCCTCCCTTATTACTGCTTGTTGCGGCGTGCAACCCGATCCAAATATACAAATCAACACTAATCACAAAAGAATCCCAACAAGGGAACAATAAGGAAACAACAATATCTCGGCAAGGGAACCAACAACAAGAATAAACACATCCCGGCAAGGAAACCAACCATAAGAATTAAATATGTCCCGGCAAGGGAATCAGCTATAACCAAACTTATACTAACAATTAACTTCACAAATGAAATCTCAACTGGAGCCTTGTTCAACATTAATAACATCATATTAAGCATGGATAATACATAACAGAGTCACAACAGTCATAGTATAAGACTCACGGGCATGCTTGACACCAACGTATAGGTACTCGTCACCACAACTATACGCCGTACTCATCAATTAACACATAGAAATTAAGACCACGACTCATATTCCCTCAAGCTAAGGTTATACCAAACACTCATCTCAATGCCACGAACACAATTCAAGCCTCAACTACCGCTTTACCTCTTCATTCCACCACCAATTCGCTTGTATCTAGCCACAATTTACTTGATATCAATAAATGCTAAATGAATCAATTCTAATGCATGAAAATAGATTTTCTAATGATTTTCCCAAAAGTCAAAAATCACCCCCGGGCCCACATGGTCAAACCCCGAGGTTCAAATCAAAACCGGATTACCCATTCACCCATGAACACAAATATATAATTTGTTTTGAAATCGGACCTCAAATCGAGGTCCAACTCTCCAAAAATTGAAAATCCTAAGTTCTACCCAAAAACACCCAATTCCCCCATGAAAACCCTTGATTTTGAGTTGAAATCATGTAAAAAGATCTTATAGATTGGAGAAAATGAGTTAGAAATGACTTACAATTGATTTAGAGAAGAACCTTTCTTTAGAAAATCGCCCAAAAGAGCTTAGGGTTTGAGAGAGTTTGAAAAATGAAGAAAAATCCGTCTAAGTCCCAATTAACTGGTCGCAGATATCGCAATTGCGGCAGGAGCTTCGTAACTACGAAGCTCGCAAATGCAAACAAGGCCTCGCATTTGTGAACCTGGGCATTATCTGCTAACCTCGCAATTGCGAACAAGTTGTCGCAATTGCGATACTGGCCCTCCCCTGATGACTTCGCATTTGCGAAACAGAAGGCTCGCAATTGCGAACACTGGCAGGCCTGGGCTTTCTTCGCAAATGCGATCAAGCCCTCGCAATTGCCAAGCCTGTTGGGCTCGCAATTGCGAAGCCTGATCTCGCAATCGCGAGATCAGAGCCTGCAACACAGCTGAACCTGCAACAACCATTCCTTTAAGTCCAATTTCACTTTGTGGCCTACTCAAAACTCACCCGAGCCTTCGGGGCTCCAAACCAAACATGCACGTAAGTCTAAAAACATCATACGGACTTGCTCGTGCAATCAAATCATCAAAATAACCTCAACAACTATGAATAAATCCTCAAATTCATGAAATCACTCAAGAACATCAAAATTACTATTTTCTCAACTATAGGTCCGTTTTATACCAAACCAATTCCGATTTTACCAAATTTTACAAATTCAACTTAGTTATTATCTAAAACTTGTACCGGGCTCCGGAACTAAGATACGGGCCCGATACCATCAAGAAAATGAATCAATTCACTTCTAAAAACCTTTATATTTTCCAACAAACAATTTTCTTTAAAAATTCATTCTCGGTCTTGGGACCTCGAAATTCGGTTCCGGGCATACGCCCAAGTCCCATATTTTACTATGGACCCTATGAGACCGTCGGATCACGGGTCCGGGTGTGTTTACCAAGAAAGTTGACCAAAGTCAACTTTAATAAATTTTAAAAGCCAATTTCCTTATTTTACTTAGATTTCACATAAAAGCTTTCCGGAAACGCGCCCGGACTGCACACACAAATCGAGGTGAGACAAAAAGTGGTTTTTAAGGCCTCGGAACACGGAATTTACTTTCAAAACGAGTAATTAAGAATTATCTCAAATTACTTAAAATAATACTCACTTTTAACACACTTTATACATGATACTATCATGGTCATGTGGTACCATATAAAATAAATACATAAACTATTATGTCATTAAAATATCCATGAAAAAATACATATATTTTCTCAACTTATAATTTTCCTAATCTCATATAAAGAATAAAAAATTCGTACGCTTAATTCTTAAAATGATAAAAAAAGATAACCTTCTTTTCTTGTGAAATAAATAATTTATATCTTTACAATAAATAAAATCTCATAAACTTTCTTATATTATGAGTATAATTTACCATATCCGAAAATAGTAATAATGGTAACTATCCAAAATTATACTTATAAAACTTTTGCTAAAATACTCCACTTAAAAGAAAATACCACACTAACATAATATCTAACGGTATCAAGGTTGGTAAACTTACGGGGTCATATAATAACATAGTCGGACTAGAGTCAAGCTCAATAGGGTCTTCTTCCATGCATTCTTTGTCATGAGGATGCAGGGTATGTGTTCTTATGATCATTCAATTAGAAGTTCTTGCTTCATTTTGATGCTAAAGAAGAGTATTTTTGTGTGAAGACCTTTTCTGGGGGCACGTAGCTCTAAAATTTATAGTATATTTGAATGTGTGGATGAAGGTGTGACTATGGTTAACCAAGTAGAATAGAGAGAATGCAAATTTAATTTGGAGGAGTTAGATGAATGATCAATTAGTCATATTTCAAGTGGAAGTTGAAAGTCATGTGTAACGACCCGAACGGTCGTTTTGAGTCCTAGCGCTTTGTTCAGCAGTCGGAGGCCATGAACAGCTTCATTTCAGGTATTATGGCTTGTACGCGTGGTCGGAATTAAGTTCCGGGGAGTTCAGAGTTGATTTGGAAAGAGAATTTTTATTTCAGAAGCTTAAAGTGAACGAATGAACTAGGATTGGAATTTTGAGTAAACGACCTCGGAATTGGGATCTGAAGGTTCCAGCAGGTTCGTATGATAATTTCGGGATTGGGCGTATGCCCGGTTTGGGTTTTGGATAACCTGGAGCGTTTTGGCGCCTATTGTGGAAGTTAGCATTTTTGAAGAATTTCATAAGTTTGGCTTGAAGTGCATTTCAGTGCTATCGATGTCCGTTTGGGATTCCGAGTCTGTGAATAGCTCCGTATGGTGATTCTGGAGTTGGGAGCGCGATTGGAAGTGAATTCAGAGGTCCGTAGGTCATTTTGGAGCCATTTGGCTAAAGATAGAAATTTGAAGGGTTTTTGAGAAGTGATAACACAAAGGTTGGGAGATCCAAGAACTTAAAGAAAATAGTTGATGAAAATGCGGAAGTAGTAAAGAATGCAAGCGGATTAATAAAGCAAGAAAAAATAAACTAGATATGTCGAAATTCAAGGAAAGATCCAAGAACCCCGAGATTAGGTTAATCTAGATTTTGACAAGATCCTAATGACAAAAAGTTGGTTATGAAACCAATTGCCTTCACTAGAGATAAACTAATCAAGAACTAGATTCGGATCTTGACTTCTAGTTTGAATAACTTACGACAACAACTAGTAAAAGAAACTAGTCGCCTTCGAAGAATATCAAAAGAAACCAAAGATATAACAAGAAAGAAAATTATCTTACTACCTTAAGCTATGAACTAGTTAGGGTTGCAAGATAAATCTTCAAAGTAAAGTTCACAAAGGTTCAAAAGAACTCACAATAATAATAATATTAAATCTTCAAATGTACCCCTACAAATGGAAGACAAAGCACCCCTTTATATAGTAGTAAAGAAGGAGCTAGTCAAGACTTCAATAAATGAGAATTATATTCTCTAGAAGCATAGAAGACTACCCACACTAAGATCAATGTAGTCAACATACACATAGACCAATGCAAGTCAACATAGATTAAAACAACTATTAAATATATATTGTAGAAACTATTTTTGGGCTTATTTGGGATGCTGAAAATTCCTCTCTTTTGGGTCATATTTGGGCCTCATTCCATCTCCTCTTAGACTTTAATTTGGGCCTCAAAATAGTTGTAAGACTTGGCCCAAAGATCCTCCTTGTGCTGGAGCTCTTCTTCTATGATAAGACACTTTTTAATTGCCAATTGAAGCCCATTAAGCTTGTCTTGAAATTTCTTTGTTTGAGACCTTGTCATGGGCCTTCTTGGAGCTTCCAGAACTTCATCCTTCTCCTTTAATGATGTTGAGCTGCCATGAGTGCTATCAAGAAGTTTGACCGGAAGTGGACTTTTGATATCGGGGTCGGAATCCGATTGCGGAAGTTGCAGTAGGTCCGTAATGTCGAATATGACTTGTGTGCAAAATTTGAGGTCAATCGGACGTGATTTGATAGATTTCAGCATCGAAAGTAAAAGTTTGAAATTTCGAAGTTCGGAAAGCTTGAATCGGGGTGTAATTCATGGTTTTAGCATTGTTTGATATTATTTGAGGCCTCGAGCAAGTCCGTAATGTGTTTTAGGATTGGTTGGTAGGTTTGGTTGAGGTCTCGGGGGCCTCAGGTGGATTCCGGGTGGCTAACGGATCGAATTCGGAGTTTGAAGAAGGGCTGGAGCTGCTGCTTCTGGTATTTCCGCTTCTGAGGATTTGGGATCGCAGAAGCGGCCCCGCAGAAGCGAGGAAGAAGCCGTAGAAGCGGTTGGATGTGAAGCAGCCCAGGACCGCAGAAGCGGCCCTAGATCCGCAAAAACGGAACCGCAGAAGTGGTGGGCCGTCCACAGAAGCGAAAATTGGGCTAGAGCCCAGTGTCCACAGAAGCGGCATTTTGTCCACAAAAGCGGGACCGCGGAAGCGGAAATATTTCCGCAGAAGCGGAAATCGCTGAGGCAGTGAGGGTGTTTTAAAAATCGGATCTTGGCCATTTTTCTCATATTTTTTATAGCTTGGGCGATTTTTGGGGAGATTCAAGAGAGGGTTTTTCATCATCAATGATAAGGTAAGTTATCCCCACCTATTATGAGTTAAATACATCAATTATGTAAGGATTTGAGCATGAAATTGGTTGAAATTTGGGGATTTTGGTAGAGAGACTTAGAAATTATATTCTTGGAATTTAACCACGATTTTGAGTATGGAATTTAGTGAAAATTATATATTTGTGTTCCTAAGGTCATGGGTGATCCTTATCTTCGAAAAATTTCGGATTCCGGGCACGTGGGCCCGAGGGCGTTTTGGGCAACCTTTCGATCGGAGTTACGAATTTCTATAAATTAGATTGTAATGATTAATGGAGCATATATTAATGGATTTGCGTAACCGTTGACTAGTTTTGGAGCGTGGTGCATCAACTTGAGTCTTCGGAAGGGCGTGGAATGCCGGTTATGGACCTTCGGCGCGAGGTAAGTCTCCTTTCTAACCTTGTAAGAGGGAATTGTCCCCATAGGTGAAATAATTGATTATGTGCTCCTATTTGCGAGGGCTACGTACGCACGAGGTGACGAGAGTCCGTGCGTAGCTACTATTATGCCATTGTTCGGGTAGTTAGGGCCCAAAAGCATGTCATACTTGGATTATTTATGAACCTATTGATAGCTTGAGTTGCTTAAATCACCTTGGATCCGTAAATGAATTTAAAAGGGGATTAAACATCATTTTTCCTGAATTGTTAACAAGAGAAATTGTTTTACTTGGATAAATATTCCCGATAAGTTCTTAATTGACTGATTGAGCATGTATCTCTATGTGTACCTGCGTCACATGCATGATTCGCGAGCAGGGTATGTGATTATTTATGGAATGGGCTGAACGCCTCGGCAGATTAAATAGATGCATCTATAGGCGCGCCGTCGACCTTCGGCAAGTGCACAGTTTATTTCTGTTGGATCGGGTCATCGCCTCGGTGTGATTTGCGCATGTTATATTGTTGCTTGAGAATTTTAAATGTGAAATTTTCCCTTCGTGGCTTGATATAAATTGATAAGATAATAAAGAGTAAACCTTGAAAATCCTTGATTATTTGTTGAAGGTGTTTACCTGTTTTCTGGCTTCATGAATTAGGACTGCTATATAAATCCATGATTTCCTCACATTTTTAGTATATTGCCAATTGACCTCTAGTAAGTGTCAAAGTTGACCATCTCGTCTCTACTTCTTCGAGATTAGACGGGATGCTCATTGAGTACACGTTGTTTACGTACTCATACTGCTCTTCTGTGCATTTT
>NW_017671924.1:46216-57289 GCF_001879085.1 Nicotiana attenuata | reverse complement strand
ATATTCGGTATTTTGTTGTAATGAGCAAATTTGGCTCGATGTGCATCTCCTTATGTGAGATCTATGTGTGGATCGGGTTGCACGCCGCAACAGTGTGATGTTGAGTATAGTTTTCTATAGGCTATTTGGTGTGCCTTGCTTCCTGTTTCTAAGGAAAGTCCGTATTAGTGCGTGAGTTAGGAAATTCCTTCCAGAGTTCGTTTTCCTTTTGTATCGAGTTCGAATTGGTGGCCTATTGGCACATGGTAACATCATATAGGACTTTTGATAATGTCTGGGGTGGCTTGTTACCTAAGCAGTTGTGTCAGATGAGACGAGATCCCTTGGTCTAGGATCAGTGCAATCCGACTATATGAAGTATGTATGGAGATAAGACCATTATTTAGTTCAGAATGAGGTCATAGCTTTGTCAGGGGTATAGACCAAATGATTTGTTGACTCGGCAGTTGATTATGGATTCGGCACATCTCTTCCATTGTGGCGGTATTGTAAGAGTTAGAGTAAGACCCGTGTATGTCATGGGGTGCAATGGGAGCATCAGATTCGGGGGGAATTCGACTAAGTTGATTAGAAAAGGTTATTATGGTCCGATGAGTGAAGTGATGCTAGGTGTGAGCTCAGCAATGTTGTGCAGCTATGTTCGGGCACAGCGTGTGGTGATTGATATGGTGGCCTTATTGTGGAACAGGTCGGACATGAAATTTCGGATGTTGGAATTGGGCCTTAGGGCGTATCTGCTTGAATAAAAGAAAATATCTTCAGAATGGATTGAGTTAATGTGCTCAATTGAGCTGTGGTAGCACGAGAAGGTGCATGGGAAGTTAAACAACAATTTCAGACCACTCCGGTGTAGTTATCAGCACGTTCGAGGACGAACGTATGTTTAAGTGGGAGAGAATGTAACGACCCGACCGGTCGTTTTGAGTCCTAGCGCTCCGTTCAGCAGTCGGAGGCCATGAACAGCTTCATTTCCGGTATTATGGCTTGTACGCGTGGTCGGAATTAAGTTCCGGGGAGCTCAGAGTCGATTTGGAAAGAGAATTCTTAATTCAGAAGCTTAGAGTGAAACAATGAACTAGGATTGGAATTTTGAGTAAACGACCTCGGAATCAGGATCTGAAGGTTCCAGCAGGTTCGTATGATGGTTTCGGACTTGGTCGTATACCCAGTTCGGGTTTTGGATAACCCGGGAGCGTTTTGGCGCCTATTGTGGAAGTTAGCATTTTTGAAGAATTTCATAAGTTTGGCTTGAAGTGCATTTCAGTGCTATCGATGTCCGTTTGGGATTTCGACTCTGTGAATAGCTCCGTATGGTTATTCTGGAGTTGGGAGCGCGATCGAAAGTGAATTCGGAGGTCCGTAGGTCATTTTGGAGCCATTTGGCTAAAGATAGAAATTTGAAGGTTTTTGAGAAGTTTGACCGGAAGTGGACTTTTGATATCGGGGTCGGAATCCTATTCCGGAAGTTGCAGTAGGTCCGTAATGTCGAATATGACTTGTGTGTAAAATTTGAGGTCAATCGGACGTGATTTGATAGATTTAAGCATCGAAAGTAGAAGTTTGAAACTTCGAAGTTCATAAAGCTTGAATCGGGGTGTAATTCATGGTTTTAGCGTTGTTTGATATGATTTGAGGCCTCGAGCAAGTCCGTATGTGTTTTGGGATTGGTTGGTAGGTTTGGTTGAGGTCCCCGGGGCCTCGGGTGGATTCCGGGTGGCTAACGGATCGAATTCGGAGTTTGAAGAAGGGCTGGAGCTGCTGCTTCTGGTATTTCCGCTTCTGCGGATTTGGGACAGCAGAAGCGGCCCCGCAGAAGCGAGGAAGAAGCCACAGAAGCGGTTGGATGTGAAGCAGCCCAGGACCGCAGAAGCAGCCCTAGATCCGCAAAAGTGGAATCGCAGAAGCGGTGGGCCGTCCGCAAAAGCGAAAATTGGGCTGGAGCCCAGTGTCCACAGAAGCGGTGTTTTGTCCGCAAAAGCGGGACCGCGGAAGCGAAAATATTTCCACAGAAGCGGAAATTGCGGAGGCAGTGAGAGTGTTTTAAAAATCGGATCTTGGCCATTTTTCTCATATTTTTCATAGCTTGGGCGATTTTTGGGGAGCTTCAAGAGAGGGTTTTTCATCATCAATGATAAGGTAAGTTATCCCCACCTATTATGAATCAAATACATCAATTATGTAAGGATTTGAGCATGAAATTGGTTGAAATTTGGGGGTTTTGGTAGAGAGGCCTAGAAATTATATTCTTGGAATTTAACCACGATTTTGAGTATGGAATTTAGTGAAAATTATATATTTGAGTTCCTAAGGTCATGGGTGATCTTTATCTTCGAAAAATTTCGGATTCCGGGCACGTGGGCCCGAGGGCGTTTTGGGCAACCTTTCAATCGGAGTTACGAATTTCTATAAATTAGATTGTAATAATTAATTGAGCATATATTAATGGATTTGCGTAACCGTTGGCTAGTTTTAGAGCGTGGTGCATCAACTAGAGTCTTCGGAAGGGCGTGGAATGCCGGTTATGGACCTTCGGAGGGAGGTGAGTCTCCTTTCTAACCTTGTAAGAGGAAATTGTCCCCATAGGTGAAATAATTGATTATGTGCTCCTATTTGCGGGGGCTACGTACGCACGAGGTGACGAGAGTCCGTGCGTAGCTACTATTATGCCATTGTCCGGGTAGTTAGGGCCCAAAAGCATGTTATAACTTGGATTATTTATGAACCTATTGATAACTTGAATTGCTTAAATTACCTTGGATCCGTAAATGAATTTAAAAGGGGATTAAACATCATTTTTCCTGAATTGTTAACAAGAGAAATTGTTTTACTTTGATAAATATTCCCGATAAGTTCTTAATTGACTGATTGAGCATGTATCTCTATGTGTACCTGCGTCGCATGCATGATTCGCGAGCAGGGTATGTGTTTATTTATGGAACGGGCCGAACGCCTTGGCAGATTAAATAGATGCATCTATAGGCGCGTCGTCGACCCTCGGCAAGTGCACAGTTTATTTCTGTTGGATCGGGCCGTCGCCTCGGTGTGATTTGCGCATGTTATATTGTTGCTTGAGAATTTTAAATTTGAAATTTTCCCTTCGTGGCTTGATAGAAATTGATAAGATAATAAAGAGTAAACCTTGAAAATCCTTGATTATTTGTTGAAGGTATTTAACTGTTTTCTGGCTTCGTGAATTAGGACTGCTATATAAATCCATGATTTTCTCACCTTTTTAGTATATTGCCAATTGACCTCTAGTAAGTGTCGAAGTTGACCATCTCGTCTCTACTTCTTCGAGATTAGACGAGATACTCATTGAGTACACGTTGTTTACATACTCATACTACACTTCTGTGCATTTTTGTTGCACATGTATATTTATCTCTAGCAGCCCACTAGGCATAGCAGCACGGATGATTCGGGAACTAGGTGAGTTGCATTATTCGAGGCGGCCCGCAGCTAGTAAAGTCCCTTCCAGTAAATTGTATTTTCTTTCTGTCAAGTGTATTCCGGACGGATGTTGTATTGTATTTTACTTCCTTATCAGTAGATGCTCATGCACTTGTGACACCGGGTTCTGGGATAGTTTTTAAATATTTTTGTATTGATTGCTAGTATTTAATTTGAGTTGAAGCAGTTATCTTTTTGCTTATGAAATTTAAAGGAAAATCTTGGTTTTCAAAATTGATAAAAGTGGAGTTTAATTAAGTATTTGGTTGGCTTGCCTGACAGCGGTGTCCGGCGCCATCACGACCCTTAATGGATTTTGGGTCGTGACATCATGCTTAATGCAAGAATGGGATTACAAGATCAACGGTCAAAGAATTGGCTTGTATTATGTTACATGCTTTTATCCTACTTGCTTGGGTAAACATGTTTTGGAGCACACTTTACTTTGAGATTAGTAATGAGCACTATGGATTACTACAAGACTAACATTATATATAGAAGGTATAGGGATGAAATAGAAGAGGAATATAGGGAAGATTTATGCTACTGGAAAATGAATATTTTTCTTTTCTTTCTGCACCTTGATAATTGAAGGATGTCATGTGCACATCTGGATTGAGCTATAGTTGTAAAGTAGTTAACTCTACATTCAATTTCTTTAATTTCACTTCTAGTGTTCCTTTGCATTTCATTTAGAGTCCTCTATAACCTCATGGATTGTCTTAGTCCCTTCAAGCTCATATGGATTACTACGACTCATCGTTAGCTGACTTACCTTTCAATCTGCATCGTATCTTTTTCCGCTTTCATAACCTCTCTTCCACATAGGTGGGAATTACATCTACGCCTTAAAGCTCTATTGTGATAGCACCTCTGGTGCATGCAATATTCTGTAGAAGCTTTATACTGAATTCTTACGACTTTGCTCTATGGCACAATCTGGAAACAAAAGAAGGGTAACATTTCCTAAATGCCCTATAGCCTTTCAATTATAAAAGTGGCGCGCAATACACCCATAAAGTGAGACTCTACTAGGCATGGCTTTGTAGACTCCTTAGGACACGACCCGCTCTGATACCACTTTGTCACACCCCAAACCTGGGGAGGCGTGGCTGGCACCCGGTGCCGCACTGGCCCGAGCTAACCACTCTGCAACTCTTTTGTTTTTCTTTGTAACTATCATGGGCCAACATGACCACAACTCGTAATGTACAACTGTAAGTGGAAAAACATTGTATCACTTAATCATTTTTCTTAAAACATGAATACATATGGGCCGTCAAGGCCTCTCACATACTGTAAAAAATTAACCTCTGTCTACAAAGACTCTGCGATTATTTGACATCAAATGAGACAGGGTACCGGCCTACCCATAAGCTTATAGCAAAACTCTGACACAATGACTCATAGACTCGGCTGCACTCCGAATGAGGTGGAGTCTTATCGATCCTTCCCTGAAGGCCATCTCGTCTACTATGAGGGATCATCAAACTGATTGTCTATGCCTGCGGGCATGAAATGTAACGTCCACAGGCAAAAGGGACGTCAGTACGAACAATGTACCGAGTATGTAAGCCACATAAATAAGTACATACAGACATGGAAGAAATATAGAGTAACTGACTCAACCTGTAAGTCTGGATAATTCTGTAAATCATGAAATACTTATAATGTCATATCGTGCATAGGTACATATTTCATAACATCATCAGGTCTCTGAGGGCATCCCATCATATCATCCCGGTCACTGTGGGCAAATCATCAACGTATACCAGTTGATCAGGTGGTGGTGCGTATATAACGCCATAACCTTTCCCATATCCCATATACATATATATACATACATATATATATATATATATATATACATACATACATGTATGTATATAACGCCATCTGGTCATGAGTCAATGTGCATGTATAAATGCATGAAATGCATATGTAATATGTTAATAAAATCTCTCGTACGTCATAAGACCATTATATCTTTGGTTAATAACATGAAACAAACTTTATCAACTTACGTATTTTTTGAGACCCATGAACAGACAATAGAACAATAAGACATATGGGAATTCAAGAACATAAGCATCTCTAGTATTTCTATGAATAGAGTCCTTTATGGAAGTTGTGCATTTGCTCGTTTTGTTCATGTCGTATAGATTATGCCAAAAAGAAATAAGGGATAGCCTTAACATACCTGATGTAGGAAAAAATCCGTATGATATTCTTTGAAAAGGTTGCACAGTACACCCTTTAGTTACAACCATGTGATTGTACAAAAAATTGAATCTTTGGGGTTTTAATTTCACTACAACCCCTTATATCCATATTCCAAGAAAATGTATTTGGGTTTTCCAGATTATACAAAATCTTTTAACAATAATCCAGATTACCCTTTTTTGAGAGGGCACAAAAGGCTATTAAATGACTTGAAGCAAACCCATCTGAGAATAGGCCAGTGATAATCATCTGAGACTGAATTTGTTTGAGTTGAGTCATGTATTTGCATTTTGTTTTTTAAAGTGAAAGTAGTGGATTGGTTTGGACAAAAATATGCTTTGTTCTCCATTTGCATTGGGATTCTTCAACAGAAAAAAAACTAAACATGTCATGAAGATTAGTAGGTGAAAGAAGTGGATTCTCAAGAGGAAACCTATTTGAATTAAACTAACGTCAATTTCCTAAATACAATTGATTACCACCATGAAGGGAAGATAAGTTAAAATTATATATATCGGATTGGTGTGGCACACATTAGTTGCCACCTTTTAATTTAAGTAATGAGTCACTTTATATGTTTAGGGGTCCTGCCACGTTAAAGCCTTTTAGGCTTATCCAATATACTAATTAATCATTCACTAGTTATTAATTAACTAGTTAATTCCCCCATTAATAAATAATTAATCAATTACCAACATAATTAAGAATTATCTCAAATTACTTAAATTATTACTCACTTTTAACACACTTTATACATTATACTTTCATGGTCATGTGGTGCCATATAAAATAAATACATACACTATTATTTTATTTAAATATTCATGAAAAAATACATATATTTTCTCAACTTATAATTTTCCTAATCTCATATAAAGAGTAAAAAATTTCGTACGCTTAATTCTTAAAATGGTAAAAAAGATAACCTTCTTTTCTTGTGAAAAAAATAATTCATATCTTTACAATAAAGAAAATCTCATAAACTTTCTTATATTATGAGTATAATTTACCATATCCGAAAATA
The DNA here is from genome assembly GCF_001879085.1 of Nicotiana attenuata. NCBI lineage: Eukaryota > Viridiplantae > Streptophyta > Magnoliopsida > Solanales > Solanaceae > Nicotiana > Nicotiana attenuata. The sequence goes on along the minus strand of NW_017671924.1, from coordinate 50,592 downwards.
GTAATAATGGTAACTATCCAAAATTATACTTACAAAACTTTTGTTAAAATACTCCACTTAAAAAAAAAATACCACACTAACATAATATCTAACAGTATCAAGGTTGGTAAACTTACAGGGTCTTATAATAACATAGTCGGACTAGAGTCAAGCTCAATAGGGTCTTCTTCCATGCATTCTTTGTCATGAGGCTGCAGGGTATGTGTTCTCATGATCATTCAATTAGAAGTTGTTGCTTCATTTTGATGCTAAAGAAGAGTATTTTTGTGTGAAGACCTCTTCCGGGGGCACATAGCTCCAAAATTTATAGTATAGTTGAAAGTGTGGATGAAGGTGAGACTAAGGTTTACCAAGTAGAATGCAGAGAATGCAAATTTAATTTGGAGGAGTTCGATGAATGATCAGTTAGTCATAATTCAAATGGAAGTTGAAAGTCATACTTAATGCAAGAATGGGATTACAAGATCAACGGTCAAAGAATTGGCTTGTATTATGTTACATGCTTTTATCCTACTTGCTTGGGTAAACATGTTTTGGAGCACACTTACTTTGATATTAGTAATGAGCACTACGGATTACTACAAGACTAACATTATATACAGAAGGTTTATGGATGAAATAGAAGAGGAATATAGGGAAGATTTATGCTACTGGGAAATGAATATTTTTCTTTTCTTTTTGCACCTTGATGATTGAAAGATGTCATGTGCATATCCGGAATGAGCTATAGTTGTAAAGTATTTGATTCTACATTCAATTTCTCAAATTTCACTTCCAGTCCTTTATAATCTCATGCATTGTCTTAGTCCCTTCAAGCTCATATGGATTACTACGACTCATCCTACTATTAAAGTACGAGATGTAACAAATAAATTGTGATGACCCAAAAGGTCATCACTCGCTTTGAAAGTAAATTCTATATTCCGAGGCCTTAAAAACCTCCTTTTATCTCACCTGGATTTGCGTGCGTGGTCCGGGCGTATATCCGAAAAGCTTTTATGTGAAAATTTTATATAAATGCTAATTTGGCCTTTAAAAATTGAATTTAAGTTGACTTAGGTCAATATTTTTGGGTAAATGGACCCAGACCCGTGATTTGACGGTCCTAGAGGGTCCGTAGAAAAATATGGGACTTGGGCGTATGCCCGAAATTGGATTCCGAGGTCCCAAGCCCGAGAAATGAATTTTTGAAGAAAATTATTTAACTGAAATTTTAAGAGTTTTTGGAAACTTAAATGTGTTTGAATTTGATGGTATCGGGTATGTATTTTGGTTCCGGAGCCTAGTACAGGTCTTATATGGTATTTATGTTGTGCCTATAAAATTTGGTAAGAAACGGACTTCATATGACGTGAATCGGACCCACGGTTGTGATATTTGAACCTTAAGAGTTCTCGGGATTTTTCTTTGATTTTGATGCTAAATTCGTAGTTCAAGGTGTTATTTTGGCGATTTGCTTGAGCGAGCAAGTCCGTATGATATTTTTAGATAAGTGTGCATGTTTGGTTGGAGCCCCGAACGCTCGGGTGAGTTTTGTATAGGCCACGGGGTAAAACTGAACTTAGGAGCAGCAGCTGATGTGTTGCAGGTCTGCAGGCTTCACATTTGCGAAGCCTGGCTAGCAAATGTGAGATCGCGTTTGCGATGACTGGGCAGGGGGGTGACCTTCGCATTTGCGAGGCTCAACATCGCAAATGCGACCATAGCAGGTACTACAATTGCGAACATTTGTTCGCATTTGCGAAGAATGCAGGGGCAGGCCTACCTTCGCATTTGCGAAGCCTAGGCCGCATCTGACTTCGCAAATGCGATATCTCCACCTGTGCAAATTATAACTTAGCCGAAATTTCAATCATTTTTATAACGTTCTCAAAACCTAAACTCTCTTGGGCGATTTTTCAAAAGCACTCACTCTTCCAAATCATTAGTAAGTAATTTCTAACACATTTCTTTCAATAAAATCCATCTTTTTACATGATTTCAAATCAAAATCAAGGGTTTTCATGGGGAAATTGGGTGTTTTTGGGTAGAACTTAGAATTTTCAAATTTTGGGGATTTGGACCTCGATTTGAGGTCCGATTTCGAAACAAATTCTACATTTGAGTTCGTGGGTGAATGGGTGATCGGGTTTTGGTTCGAACCTCGGGTTTTGACCATGTGGGCCCGGGGTCGATTTTTGACTTTTTGGAGAAAACTTTAGAAAACCTATTTCCATGCATTAGAATTGATTCATTTAGCATTTATTGATATCGTTAAGTATATTGTAACTAGATACAAGCAAAATTGGAAGTGGAATCGAGAGGTAAAGCGGTAGTTGAGGCTTGAATTGTGTTCGTGGCATTGAGGTAAGTGTTTGATCTAAGCTTAGCTTGAGGGATTAGGAGTTGTGTCTTATTTGCTATGTGTTAATTGTTGAGTACGACGTATAGGTGTGGTGATGAGTATCTATACGTAGGTGTCAATCATGCCCGTGAGTCTTATACTATGATAGATGTGACTCCGTTTTGTATTCTCCATGCTTAATATGATGATTTCTAATGTTGAACAAGGCTTATGGAAGTATTCTTGGTAATTGAATATTGTAGAGCATTGGCTCAAGTTGATTGAATTGTGAAGTAATTTGTGGAAAGGAGAAGAGGTTTTTGATATTATCTCCCTTGCCGGGATGTTATTGCTTTTGATATTATCTCTCTTGCCGGGATGTTATTACTCATAATATTATTTCCCTTGCCGGGATATTATTGATATACTATTGTTCCCTTGCCGGGATTCTATTGTGATTTTTATGATTTCCTTGCCCGTATTGCTTTGTGATTTTTGCTTGAGTAAGGAAGAGTGTAAAAGCACGAAGGGTGATGCCATGCATGATATTGGTGAGAGAGTGTTAATGCACGAAGGGTGATGTCGTGCCGATATTATAAATGTAAAAGCACGAAGGGTGATGCCGTGCCATGATATGAGTTATAATGCACGAAGGATAATGCTGTGCCACGATAATGTGAGGTAAAAGCACGAAGGGTGATGCCGTGCATTTGTCTTTGTTTTCCTTATTCTTGCTTATAATTGAATTTTGGTGTTCCGTGTGTTTCTTTACTGAATTTCGGTTTGTACATGATATTTCCCCCGAGCATGTTTCCCCTTCCCACCTTTAACTACTAGTTTCTGTCATTATTACTTGTTGTATATGATATAACTGCACAGGTTTTTTTGGTAGTATTATCCTAGCCTCGTCACTACTTCGCCGAGCTTAGACTAGTCACTTGCCAACACATGGGGTTGGTTGTGCTGATACTACACTCTGCACTGTGTGCAGATCCCGGTGCTATAGCTTTTGGACCACAGTGAGGTTGCTGCCTTCAGTCCAGTGGCGGAGGCCCCAGGTAGTCCTGCGGGCGTCCGTAGGCCTTGGCGTCTTCCTCTATCTTTCCATTTTGTTTCTTTTATGTATATAGCTTTGTATTTATCTTTCAGACCGCTGTTTGTCGTATTCGTAGATAGTCCGTGACATTATGACACCAAATTCTGGGTAGAGTTGTATGTTGGATTCTGCACTAGTATATGGCTAAGCAATTAGTTTTCGTCTTCCGCATTTCTGTTTATTATAATTATTTCGTTGTTGATCACCTGTTATATTGAACTGTTAAAAAGGCTAAGCAAAAAGGTTAATGAATCTATAATACTCGGCTTGCCTAGCTTTCATGAGTAGTCGCCATCACGACTCCCGAGAGTGGGAAATCCGGGTCGTGACAAGCTGGTATCAGAGCTCTAGGTTGCTTAGGTCTCACAATTCACGGACAAGCTTAGTAGAGTTTGAGGGATCGGTACGGAGACGTCTGTATTTATCCCCTAGAGGCTACAGAGTTAGGAATAGTTTCACTTTAATTCTTCTCTGTTGTGCGATTTGGTTTCTCAATGCTAATTGAACTTCTACTCTATTCTTTCGTAGATGGCGAGAACACGCGCTTCTTCATCCGTTGATCAGCAGCCCGAGCCCCCAGTGGCAGCATCTACGAGGGGCAGAGGGCGAGGCCGAGGCTGTGCTAGGGGCCGAGGCAGGGGAAGAGCTCAGCCCAGAGCAGCAGTAGCAGCGGCGGAGCCTCGGGTTGAGTTTGATGATGAGGTTCCGGCCCAGACAGTTCCGATGGGCCCAGCTCAGGTCCCAGAGGGGTTCATTGCTACCCCAGTAGTCCGTCTAGTGGGCCTTATGGAGAGTGTCACTCAGGCAGGTTTACTTCCTGTAGCACCAGCCGTCTCTCAGGCTGGGGGAGGAGCATAGACTCCCGCTACCCGCACTCCAGAGCAGATGGCTCCCCAGTTTCAGACTCCAGCAGCTCAGCCAGTTGGAGCAGTTCAGCCGGGTGTGGTAGCTCAGACC
>NW_017671924.1:0-43543 GCF_001879085.1 Nicotiana attenuata | reverse complement strand
TGACCAAGTCAGCGCATTTCATTCCTGTGGCAGTTTCCTATTCCTCGGAGCGGTTGGCTGAGATCTATATCCGGGAGATTGTTCGTCTTCATGGCGTGCCCGTGTCTATCATTTCTGACCGGGGTACGCAGTTTACCTCGCATTTCTGGAGGGCAGTTCAGCATGAGTTGGGTACGCAGGTCGAGTTGAGCACAGCATTCCATCCTTAGACGGACGGACAGTTCGAGTGTACTATTCAGATTTTGGAGGATATGCTCCGAGGATGTGTTATTGATTTTGGAGGTTCTTGGGATCAGTTTTTGCCACTAGCAGAGTTTGCCTACAACAACAGCTACCAGTCGAGCATTCAGATGGCCCCCTATGAGGCATTATATGGTAGGCGGTGTCGGTCGCTGGTTGGGTGGTTTGAGCCAGGAGAGGCTCGGTTGTTGGGTACAGATTTAGTTCAGGATGCCTTGGATAAGGTGAAGATCATTCAGGATAGGCTTCGTACAGCTTAGTCCAGGCAGAAGAGTTACGCCGACTGCAAGGTTCGTGATGTGGCATTCATGGTCGGGGAGCGAGTGTTGCTCTGGGTGTCACCCATGAAGGGCGTGATGAGATTTGGAAGGCAAGCTAAGCCCTTGGTTCATTGGTCCTTTTAAGATTCTCGACCGAGTGGGAGAGGTGGCTTACAGACTTGCGTTGCCGCTGAGCTTATCAGTTGTGCACCCAGTGTTTCATGTGTCTATGCTTCGGAAGTATCACGGCGATCCATCCCACGTGTTTGACTTCAGCACTGTCCAGTTGGACAAGGACTTGTTCTATGAGGAGGAGCCGGTAGCTATTCTAGACCGGCAGGTTCGTCAGTTGAGATCAAAGAAGTTCCCTTAAGTTCGTGTTCAGTGGAGAGGACAGCTATCCAAGGCAGCTACCTGGGAGTCCGAGTCGGATATGCGGAGCCGATACCCCCATCTTTTCCCCGGCTCATGTGCTTATTTTCTATGTCCGTTCGAGGATGAACGGTTGTTTTAGAGGCGGAGGATGTGATGATCCAAAAGGTCATCACTCGTTTTGAAAGTAAATTCTGTGTTCCAAGGCCTTAATACCCTCCTTTTATCTCGCCTCGATTTGCGTGTGCGGCCTGGGTTCATATCCAGAACGCTTTTATGTGAAAATTTGATAAAAATGCTAATTTGACCTTTAAAAATTGAATTTAAGTTGACTTTGGTCAACATTTTGGGTAAACGGACCTGGACCTGTGATTTGACGGTCCCGGTGGGTCCGTAGAAAAATATGGGACTTGGGCGTATGCTCGGAATCGGATTCCGAGGTCCCAAGCCCGAGAAATGAATTTTTGAAGAAAATTGTTTAACTGAAATTTGAAGTGTTTTTGGAAACTTAAATGTGTTTGAATTTGATGGTATCAGGCCCGTATTTTGATATTGGAGCCCGGTATAGGTCTTATATTGTATTTAAGTTGTGCCTGCAAAATTTGGTAAGAAATGGACTTCATATGACGTGAATCGGACCCTCGGTTGTGAAATTTGAACCTTAAGAGTTCTTGGGATTTTTCTTTGATTTTGATGCTAAATTTTTAGTTCAAGGTATTATTTTGGCGATTTGATCACGCGAGCAAGTCCATATGATGTTTTTAGGTTAGTCTGCATGTTTGGTTTGGAGCCCCGAGGGCTCGGGTGAGTTTTGGATAGGCCACGGGGTAAAATTGAACTTAGGAGCAGCAGCTGATGTGTTGCAGGTCTGCGGGCTTCGCATTTGCGAAGCCTGGCTCGCAAATGTGAGCTCGCATTTGCGACTAACCATCGCATTTGCGATGACTGGGAAGGGTGTGACCTTCGCATTTGCGAGGCTCAACATCGCAAATGCGACCATAGCAGGTACCACAATTGCGAACATTTGTTCGCATTTGCGAAGAAAGCAGGGGCAGGCCTACCTTCGCATTTGCGAAGCCTGGGCCGCATTTGCGAGTTCGAGTTTGCGAACCTGACTTCGCAAATGCGATATCTGCACTTGCAAATTATAACTTAGCCGAAATTTCAACCATTTTTACAACTTTCTCAAAACCTAAACTCTCTTGGGCGATTTTTCAAAAGCACTCACTCTTCCAAATCATTAGTAAGTCATTTCTAACTCATTCCATTCAATCAAATCCATCTTTTAGCATGATTTCAATTCAAAATCAAGGGTTTTCATAGGGAAATAGGGTGTTTTTGGGTAGGACTTAGGATTTTCTAATTTTGGGGATTCGGACCTCGATTTGAGGTTCGATTTCAAAACAAATTATATATTTGAGTTCGTGGGTGAATGGGTGATCGGGTTTTGGTTCGATCCTCGGGTTTTGACCATGTGGGCCCGAGGCAATTTTTGACTTTTTGGGTAAATCTTTAGAAAACCTATTTTCATGCATTAGAATTGATTTATTTAGCATTTATTGATATCGTTAAGTATATTGTAACTAGATACAAGTGAATTGGAAGTGGAATCGAGAGGTAAAGCAGTAGTTGGGGCTTGAATTGTGTTCGTGGCATTGAGGTAAGTGTCTGGTCTAACCTTAGCTTGAGGGATTAGGAGTTGTGTCTTATTTGCTATGTGTTAATTATTGAGTATGACGTATAGGTGTGGTGACGAGTATCTATACGTCGGTGTCAAGCATGCCCGTGAGTCTTATACTATGATTGATGTGACTCTGTTTTGTATTGTCCATGCTTAATATGATGATTTCTAGTGGTGAACAAGGCTTATGGAAGTATTCTTGGTAATTTAATATTGTAGAGCATGTGCTCAAGTTGGGAATTGAGTTGTGAAGTAATTTGTGGAAAGGAGAAGAGGTTTTTGATATTATCTCCTTTGCTGGGATGTTATTGCTTTTGATATTATCTCTCTTGCCGGGATGTTATTACTCATGATATTATTTCCCTTGCCAGGATATTATTGATATACTATTGTTCCCTTGCCGGGATTCTATTGTGATTTTTATGATTCCCTTGCCCGTATTGCTTTGTGATTTTTGCTTGGGTAAGGAAGACTGTAAAAGCATGAAGGGTGATGCCGTGCATGATATTGGTGAGAGAGTGTTAATGCACGAAGGGTGATGCCATGCCGATATTGTAAATGTAAAAGCTCGAAGGGTGATGTCGTGCCATGGTATGAGTGATAATGCATGAAGGATAATGTTGTGCCATGATTATGTGAGGTAAAAGCACGAAGGGTGATGTCGTGCCGATTATATTGATTCTTATGGTGAGGATGAGAGTAAAAGCACGAAGGGTGATGCCATGCATTTGTCTTTTTTTCCTTATTCTTGCTTATAGTTGAATTTTTGTGTTCCGTATGTTTCTTTACTGAATTTCGGTTTGTACATGTTTCCCCCGAGCATGTTTCCCTTCCCACCTTTAACTACTAGTTTCTGTCATTATTACTTGCTGTATATGATATAACTGCACAGGTTTATTTGGTAGTCTTATCCTAGCCTTGTCACTACTTCGCCGAGGTTAGGCACTTCCCAGCACATGGGGTCGGTTGTGCTGATACTACACTCTACACTGTGTGCAGATCCCGGTGCTGTAGCTTTTGGACCACAATAAGGTTGCTGCATTCAGTCCAGTGGCGGAGACACGAGGTAGTCCTACAGGCGTCCGCAGGCCTTGGCGTCTTCTTCTATTTTTCCATTCTGTTTCTTTTATTTATTTCAGAGACAGCTTTGTATTTATCTTTCAGACCACTGTTTGTAGTATTCGTAGATAGTCCGTGACATTGTAACACCAAATTTTGGGTAGAGTTGAATGTTGGATTCCGCACTAGTATATGTCTAAACTATTAGTTTTCGTCTTCCCGCATTTCTGTTTATTATAATTATTTCGATGTTGATCACTTGTTATATTGAACTGTTGAAAAGGCGAAGCAAAAAGGTTAATGAATGTATAATACTTGGCTTGCCTAGCTTTCATATGTAGGCACCATCACGACTCCTGAGGGTGGAAAATCTGGGTCGTGACATAAATGGCCACAGAGATTGAGATATGATATGCAAATGAATGAGTATGAATGAGTATGTAGCTGTAATATTGGCAAATAACTCAATAACAGATATGACCTCAATGGGTCCCAACAGAATAAGCATATGTCCTAAACATGATTTCTAACATGGATCATAGCTCAATACCTCTAGCACGTAGATACCTCATGGATAAAAACAAAATCAGGTAACTACATCGTACCACAGAAACAACCGGGTTAAAATTCACACGGTGCACGCGTGCGTCACCACAACACCAACACATAACACGTATATTCAAGGGTTCATACCCTCAGTTCCATGTTTAGAAGTGTTACTTACCTCTAAAAAGCCAAATTCAATATCAAGCAAGCCAAACGATACTCCAAATATGCCATCCAGCGCGTACCGACCTCGGAACTGCTCGAAACTAGCCAAAATTAACTCAAATACATCAAATAATGCCTAAGGAAACAAATCCAAATGATAAAGGTCAAATCTTTAATCAAAACTCCAAAATCAACCATAAAGTCAAACCCGGGCCCGCACCTCGGAATCCGAAAAAACTTACAAAATCCGGAAACCCATTCAATTACGAGTCCAATCATACTATCACTCATATCGACTCCGAACCGGCGTTCAAAACTCATAAATTCACTATATGAAACTTTAGACAAAAACCCCCAATTTCTCTCTTTAGAATTCACAATCCAACTATCAAAAATCAAGATAGATTCACGAAATATAACTAGTAAGAAGAAAACACTTACCCCAATCCATATGGTTAAAATCGCCTAAAAATTGCCTCAATCGGAGCTCCATAGCTCAAAATATGCTAAAATGTCCGGAACCATCAAAATAGAGTACTTTATGCACTGTTACAGAGGTGCCCTTCGTGATTGCGGTCAAAGCCTCGCAATCGCGATCACAAAAAGTTTTCAGGACAATTTTACCCTATGCGATCGTGGCCTTTTTCCCGCGATCGCGATGAACAAACTTCCATTTTAACTCTTCCCCAAACTCTTCTCAGATAGCTTGTAATGTATCAGCTATAACGTTCTGTACAAAACACCAAATGACAAAAAAACTGATTTTCTGAAAACTAGACACAAAGGGCTACAACTTTCATTTTTGGATCATATCCAAATTCCTTATAGATTGCAAGATATAAGTTTCTAAAGTCAGGTCAGCGAGAGCAGGTTTTTCCTCTACGCGATCGCGTAAATCCTTCCGTGATCGCGTTTCACAGGCCCATTTTTCCCATTTTACTCATTGCGATAGACCAACTCTACGCTATCGCAATGCACACCCCTGTAGCCAAAAACCAGCAGCTAAAAATAGCATAGAAATGGTCCGAAACCACCCCGAAACTAACCTGAGCCCCTCGGAACCCCATCCGAACATACCAACAAGTCCCAAAACTTAACCTGAACCTATTCAAGGCCTCAAATCACACATAACAACTTCAAAACCATGAATCATCGATCTAGGTCTTTCTCTTAAGTTCATAAACCTCAAACTTCGAACCAAACGTCCGATCCAAGCCTAACCAATCCGGAATGAACCCAAATTTTGCATACAAGTCTCAAATGACATAGCGAAGCTATTCCAATTCCTAGAACCACAATCCGAATCTAATATCCTCAAAGTCTACTCTCGGTCAAACATATGAATATTCCAATCCTTCAAATTTTCAACTTTCGCCAATGAGCGTTGAAACCTTCTAGAACATCTAAATGAAAATTCGGTCATACGTCCTTGTCCAAAATCACCATCCGGACCTAATGGAACCATCAAAACTCCGAACTGAGGTCAAATACTAAAAATTCAAACTTGGTCAACTCTTCCTACTTTAAAGCTTCAAAAACATGAAATTCATTCTTCCCAAACAAATTCTGAAATACCTGAAAACCAAAACCGATGTTACACACAAGTAATAATATATTATACGATGTTGCTAAAGACGTCAAATAGCTGAACGGAATGCAAATGATCAAAATGACCGGTCAGGTCGTTACATACTATAACGACCCGACCGGTCGTTTTGAGCTTTAGCGTTCCATTCGGTGGTTTGACACCGAGTAGCTTCATATTATGTTTTATGACTTGCGTGTATGGTTGGTTTCAGTTTTCGAGCGGTTCCGGATTGATTTGGGAAGAATGATACAAGTTTTAGAGGCTTTAAGTTGGAAGAGTTGACCAAGGTTTGACTTTTGGCTAGACGAACTCGGAATCAGGTTTTAATTATTCCAATAAGTTTGTATGATGATTTTAGACATGTACACAAAGTTTGGTTAAATTTTGATGAGTTTTGGACAAGTTTGGGTTGTATGGTGATTGTTTTTGGTTTCGACGTCGATTTGAGGATAAAAGTTACCATATTGAGCAAACAGCCTTTGATTCATGTTTCGACTAAACCATTATATCAGTATCATAACTTTGGAACCATAGCAACTGAAATTATCAAGTTTCGACATCGTATGAGGAATTTTTGGTCATTTTACTAAGAATTGGGTTGCCAAAATTTTCAAATTAATTACGAAATTGCCACTGAATTCGTATTTAAAAAATCTGCACTATTTTTAAATATTGAAACCAATATATCTCCTTCATTATAAGGTCAAATGGAGTGATTCAAAAGCCTAATTTGACTGGAATTTCACAAGAAATCCATTGGAGGCATCATAAACGAGTTTCAGGATCGTTTGTCACAAACAAAACATGGCAGAACAGTTGGGTAGAAGCATATAATATTGAGGGTTTGTTCATTTGGTCATATTTTGAGTTGGGGAGCTCAGATTTGGGCGATTTGGAGGCGATTTTCACCATATGGATTGGGGTAAGTGTTATATACTCGATTTTAGTTATATTTCATGAATCCATCTTCGTTTTTGGCATTTGATTGATGATTACACTTAGTCCCTCAGCATTGTACGGTACCTGCACTCACTGCTGGTATGTTAGACTCCGGAGGTGTGGATCATGCCCAAGCGCTAATATAAAGCCAATATGGCGGCGTGCAGCCCGGTCCCATCAATAATAATAAAGCCTACAAGGCCTGTTGCGGCGTGCAGCTCGATTCGTATAACAATAATAAAGCCTATAAGGCCTACTGCGACGTGCAGCCCGATCCGTATAATAATAATATATTTAAAGCCAATACGGCATACTGCGCGCGTGCAGCCCGATCCACCATATCTCTCACAACACGGCTCTCAGGCCCCAACTCAGTCATCAATCCCTCCAGCCTCTCGGTCTCACAAATCTCATGCTAATAAGCCCAATCAATGATAACATGATGTGATATCAAATAATAACAGAGACTAAGATATGACATGCGAATGAATGAATATGACTGAGTATGTAATTGCAATTTAAGCAAATAACTCAAAAGTAAAAATATCCTCAGTGGGTCCCCAACAGATTAAGTGCATGGCAAAAACATGATTTCTCACATGGATCACAACTCAATTACTCTAACACGTAAGAAATATCATGGATAGAAACAGGATAAATAACTACGCAATACCACAGAAAAACAACCGAGTCATAATTCACATGGTGCGCCCACACGCCCGTCACCTAGCATGTGCGTTACCTCAACACCAACACATAACATGTATATTCAGAGATCCATACCCTCAACACCAAGTTTAGAGGTGTTTCTTACCTCGAACAAGCCGAATCCAAAACCGAGCAAGCCAAACAATGCTCTAATAATGCCATCTCGCATGTACCGACCTCCCAATGGCTCAAAACTAACCAAAAGTAACTCAAAAACATCAAATAATGCCAAAGGAAACAAACTCAATCGATAAAGGTTGAATCTTTAATCAAAAGCCCAATAAAACACACAATATCCGATAAACCATTCAATTATGAGTCCAACCATACTATTTTCACTTAAATCCGACCCCGAATCGATATTCAAAACTCAAAAATTCACTCTATAAAATTTTAGACAAAAAATACCCCAATTTCTCCTTTGACATCATCAATCAAATGCCAACAACAAGGATAAATTTACAAAATATAACCATAACCGACTATAAAACACGTACCTCAATCCATGTGGTGAAATTCGCCTCCAAAATCGCTCAAATCCGAGCTCCCCAACTCAAATTATGACCAAATGAACAAACCCTCGATATTATATGCTTCTGCCCAGCTGTTCTGCCTCATTTTTTATCCAAACGATCCCGAAACTTGCCTTTGATGCCTCAAATAGATTCCTTGTAAAATTTCAATCAAGTTAGGCTTTTGAATTACTCCATTTGACCTTATAATGAAGGAGATATGTTGGTTTCAATATTCAAAAATAGTGTAGATTTTTAAATACGAATTCAGTGGCAATTTCGTAATTAATCTCAAAAATTTGGCAACCTAATTCTTAGTAAAATGACGAAAAATTCCTAATACGATGTCGAAACTTGATGATTTCAGTTGCTATGATTCTAAAATTACGATACCAATATAATGGTTTAGTTGAAACACGAATTAAAGGCCTTTTGCTCAATATGGTAACTTTTATGCTCAAATCAACGTCGAAACCGAAAACAATCACCGTACAACCCAAACTTATCCAAAACTCATCGGAATTAAACCAAACTTTGTGGACATGTCCAAAATCATCATACAAACTTACTGGAATAATTAAAACCCGATTTCATGTCCGTTTACCCAAACATCATACCTTGGTCAACTCTTCCAACTTAAAGCTTCTAAAATGAGAATCATTCTTCCCAAATCAATCCCGAGCCGCTCGAAAACCAAACCCAACCATACACGCAAGTCATAATACATAATATGAAGCTACTCAAAGTCTCAAACCACCGAATAAAATGCTACAGCTCAAAACTACCGGTCGGGTCGCTACACCAACACTAGTTAATATCATAAGAGAGAAACAGTTCCAGTTCATGTAAATTTACGGAAAAAATCCATAAAATTCAGTTTATTGCGGTTTTGCCCCTATATTTGCTACTTTGTTGACTGAAGTATTTCCTATAATTTCCTTTTGTGTCCTGATAAAGTATAGAGTTGCAGTCCTTTTTGGAAGTATAATTTTGTCCCTCATTTTGCACTTTATTACAGTAAATGTACTTGTACACTTTCATAAATCCAAGAAATACATGAGTCTTCTTTCGAGTGCGGAACCAAAATGTGGTTGTTTCTTACTCAAGTGACCGAAATGTGTGGAAAAAAATTAGTTACCAAAATATATATAGCGTCTTCTTAAAAGATGTTATACTTTAACGGTCGTTTGTCCAGTAAAGTATAGCGTCTTTTAAAAAGACACTATATATATAGCATTTTTTACTAAAACGCTATACATATTAAGTGGGCCCACAAATAATTATTCTGTAATTAACTGACATAACAATAATTTAACTGGGTATAGCATTCGCTATACCTCTAATAATTGAACACCCGGGATGGTTTTTGCCTTATTTAAAAAGGTGAAGGATTTTGTAAAAATCCATTCATAAAAATCCTCAATTGTCAGAAATTTTTCAAGTGTTGTGAAATTTTTCAAGTGTTTAGAAATTTTTCTTCGTAAAGTTGTTTTGTATTTTTTTCATAATGTCTGAAGAGCAAAAAATTAGGGTTTCATTATATTGGGGGGTGAGGTTGTGGTGGCAAATAACTCAGTGAGCTTTAGTTTATCTCCACAGTGTCATGTTAAGTTGCCACTTACAATGGAGTGCGATAGATTGGTATCATTGTTATGTAATAAAATGTGTGTGAGCAAACGTTCGGTGAATCTTAAAATAACCGGAAGATATCTGTATTCTGTGACTCCGCAAGGGGTTGCTTGTTATGCTGAGTTTAACATCAAGGACGATGAAACTCTGAGAGATTTTTTGGGGACTCCAGATGAATACAGGGAATTTATTGTGATAAAATTATTAGAAATGTACGTCAAGGTTGAAGACGTTCGCAATAATGAGGTTGCGCAAAGTAGGGAAATCCCTCAATCATCCGGTGGTTATTTTGGAGCAGTTTTAGCCGAACAGGTTCCGGCTGAAAGAGTTTGGCCGGATCTAAACTTATCTCCACGGCCGAATGAGGAGCGAGGAAATAATTTCTCCCCTAGTATACATAACCCCCAAGCCGAGTGGTAAGCTTCAATTATCCTTTGTGTTACGATGTATATTTTGGTGTATTGTATTTGTATTAACACTCATATATTCCACAGGGGGTACCGACCAGATATGAATTTTTCATGAACCAACGGCCAGTTGGACTATGCATAGTTTTGGTGTGTTGGATCATGGTGGTCCATTCGGGAGTCAGCATCAACAAGATAATGTGCATCATGGGATATCAACACATTATGATTTGTAAGTAAATATATAAATTTATATGTGTTGTTTGGACCAATTTCAGCAACTCATTATTTCTTTGGTTGTGCAGTGAAAACGAGCAACTTGATGGTCCTGTCCTCACTCAATTTCCCGTAGACGACGTATTTACTTGGAATTTGGCAGATACGCAGAGTCGGGAAAAAAATAGTGATTATGACAACAATGCCGATGAGTTTGGAGATGATACACCCTTCCGTGACAAGGGTGAGATGAGGAGGAAGAGAATGCCGAACCTGATTTGACGAGGGAGCATGCTCCACCTCCCGTTATGCCAAGAGTGTACGAGCCCCACGTGTCGTTTCATTCAAGGCATATTCCTTACCTTGATCATTCCATCACAAGGGATATTGACAAAATTCGGACAGCAATGTGTGATGAATCTAGACCAACAGTGCTGTCAAACGGCACGCATTTTCCTGATAAGGCGCGCCTACGCAGGTCGGTGAAAATGTACAGCGTAAAAGAGTGCCGTGAGATAATTGTATGGGGGTCATCTTCGGATGTACACAAGGTTGTTTGCCTAGATGGTTTACGGGTTGTAACTGGATGTTGCGTGTGATAAAGAAGAAAACAAATATGTGGAAAGTGGGTAAATACATTAGCACCCACAATTGTGAAATGGACACATTTAGTGGGAATCACTTCAACTTGGATGTTGACTTGATTTTTCTTCTCTTGATTCCACACATTGAAGCGTCCATAAGGTATAAGATCAAATAGTGTATTACATCTGTCCACCAGGAATATGGGTGTACTATTACCAAAAGAAAGGCATATCTCGGGCGTAAACGTGCATTTGAAATTATTTATGGTGACTGGGATAAGTCATTTTCATCTCTACCCAGGTACACGGCCGTATTGCAACACTTTAACCCTGGGACTGTTGTTGAATGGAAGCTTGAGCGGAGTGCAGGAATACCAGAATATATATTCAGATATATGTTCTGGGCATTTAAACCAGCAATTGATGGTTTTGTGCATTGCCGCCCGATAATATCCATAGACGGTACTCATGTATATGGAAAGTATGATATTAAGCTGTTGATCGTCGTTGTAGTAGATGCCAATGGACAAATATTTCCCCTAGCTTTTTCCATCTATTCCAATGAAAGCCAAGAGACGTGGACGCTAGTTTTGAACCACTTGAAGGAGCACGTTGTCAAACAACGTTCAGGTATTTGTCTAATATCTGATGGGCATGGGGGTATATTAAGTTCTGTAGAGAATTTGCTTGAATGGCAGGAACCGTATGCATACCACCGTTACTGTGTGAGGCAGCGAAAGGCCAATTTCCAGAAGAAATATTCCAACAAGGACTTGCATGATTTAATGTGGATGGCTGTAACTGATCACCAGGAGTGCAAATTCAGGAGGCGCATGGAATCGATCCGGGAGGAAGACGAAAGAGCCTATCATTGGTTGATGCGACATGAGCTTCACAAGTGGATATTGCATGCTAATAGTGGCAGACGATGGGGAACCCTGGCTACAAATGTTTCAGAGTCTTTCAACGGGTTATTGAAGTCTGCACGTGGATTGTCTGTCACTGCCATGGTGCGGATGTCATTCAAACAGATGGCGGAGAGGTTCGTTGAAAGGCATAGAGGTGCATCAGAATTGATGGAGATGGGTGTTGAATTTACGCCAATACCAATGAAACGATTTGAGAAATACAGGAGGCGAGCACATTGGCATTCATTTTTACAGTATTGCAACGAGCGAAATATTTTTGAAGTTCGCACCGCTATCCATCAAAACTGGGGGGAATAATATACACACCGTAAATGAAGCCAGCAGGTTGTGTTCTTGTGGGAAATGGTCCATCTACCACATGTCGTGCTACATGCCATCAAGTGCTTTCAACATACAGGTTTAGGGCCAACCAACTATGTTGATAAGCAATACAATGTTAATGCATACTTAAACACATATAGTAGGCAGTTGCACCTAGTGGGTGCTGAGCATTATTGGCCATCGAAACCATTTAAAATGGTGTGTAACAAGGACTATTTGTGTAAGCTACAAGTGCAATAAAGAACGCGTATACGAAACCAAATGGATGTTGGTGATACCGTTATGTGCGTAAATGTGGCATATGCTCGCAGACAGGACACGACCGTCGTAAATGTCCTTCAGCTGGTTTGGGTGGCGGTGGTAATCCAGCTTCTGATGGAAGTTCATCTATTGTGCCCAACTATCAAGGATACACGTAGTGTTTTATTTTCGTAATGTGTTTGTAAGAAGTGTATGTACTTGTCTATGGTGCAGAATGTATGAACGAAAATTATGTTTCCATTGTTGTTATATCTTTTTGATATTTAACATTAATACTTCAGTACAACAATTTTTATTAGCCTGTTTGGCCAAGATATTTTTCGGGCCAAAAGTGCTTTTTTTGGCCAAAAGCACTTTTGGCCAAAAATTGAGGTGTTTGGTCAAACTTTTGGAATGAAAAAAGTTCTTTTGAGGAGAAGCAGAAAAACGTAGCTTCTCTCCAAAAGCACTTTTCTGAGAAGCACTTTTGAGAAAAATACACATAGAAGCAGTTTTCAAAAGCTTGGCCAAACACTTAATTACTGCTCAAAAGTGCTTATCAAATTAATTAGCCAAACACAAACTGCTTCTCACCAAAAGAACTTTTTTTAAAAGTACTTTTGAGAAAAGCATTTCTCAAAATAAGTTGATTTTAGAAGCTTGGCCAAGCAGGCTAATAAACCCATTTAAACAACCAAAAAAATTGTCATTCGCCATTATCGTCTATGTCTGGCACTATTTCATTGTCACTGTCTTTAACTTCTTCGTCAACATCGCGTATGTACCTTTTGGGACCAAGGGCATCGTAATCTAGGCCCTAGTTGACACACATTTCTTGCATTTCATTGCTATCATCAAGAAGACTACTTGCCTGATTTCTACAACAATATGGGACACCTACGTCGAACGTCTGTGGTAGAAACTTAGGCAGTCCCTCCCACTAGACAACTGTTGGGAAAACAGGATAATCATTATCTCTATGCAATTTATCATTTTCTAATAAATCCCAATACAGATCCTCTGTTCCTCTCAAGAAGTTAAGATCATCCATTTCATGATGAATAGCAAGTGCCTTTTTCATTCTAGAATCTCCTTCATCAGATGCCTAATCACTTCTGGTACATCTTTGTGTGTGTTTGTTTGGAAGGCTGCGGACAATTCTTGTGGCACAACAAGACCATGCCAGTGACACAGTAATTCGTAATCACACCGTTTTGAGTAAAGGAGAACCCATTGTAGTTTTTCACCCCAAATGCGCATACCTTCAGGCTTTGTAGAATGCGCTTCGCCCTCAATAATGTGCCATGCGACTTTGAGATCAGTGTATATATTGATAGGTTAATTTTACAAGGTACGGAGAACACCATACCACTTGTCATCACTCAAGTCAGTGTAGCAACCTAGCATATTTTTTTCAAGGTAGGGATCGATAGTGTTAAGACATGATCCATGGGGATCTGTTGAACTACCTTCAGCCTTTTGCCTCTTTCTGAACCACTTGTTAAATGTTAGTGGCATTTTTTTAATGGGTGTTGTAATGTTTTTTCAAAAGGTCTTTGAGATACATATGACTTGGTTCAGTTTAAGAAGCTTTCTTATACCCGAAATAATGATTTGCACGCGAAGCATAGCGCGATTACATACCACGTTATGTGTATTAACTTATCGACCTGATAAAGCTGCCGTTTTGCAAAAGCTGTCTTCTGGAAGAGATGTATTGTACCGTAAAGAATCATTAGCATGTAAAGCATAGCACGGTTACATACCACATTATGTGTATTGTCTTGTCGACCTGATAAAGTTGTCGTTCTGCAAAAGCTGCCTTCTAGAAAATTTGTATTGTACCGTAAAGAATCATTAGCACGTGAAGCATAGCACGGTTACATACCACGTTATGTGTGTTGTCTTGTCCACCTAATAAAGCTGCCGTTCTGTAAAAGCTGCTCGCCTGGAAAAGTTGTATTATACCGTAAAGAATCATTAGCACGCGAAGCATAGCGCGGTGACATACCACGTTATGTGTGTTGCCTTGCATATAAATAAATAGCGCACTTTAGTTATTATCTGCGCTTAACCAAAACATATAGCAACACTTTTCATAAAAGCAGGGTTTTTTTTTCATTAACAAATGTCTGGACGCAATGACCAACCAATGTGCTATTGTGGCAAACATTGTATGATAAACTCATGTTGGTCTGATGGTCATGTTGGGCGCAGATACTGGATGTGTGTAAACATGTTTGGAGGCAATGACGGAAATTATTGCAATTTTTAGGAATGGTATGATGAACTCATTGAGCAGGAATGCTACAAAAAATCTTTGCAGTATATTTGGAATATGAACTGTGAATACCGGCGCTTTGAGTCTGAAATGAAACGAGAAATTGTGGAATTGCAGGAGAAACTAAAAGAGGCGGAAGAAGAAAAAAATAAGCTGGAAGAGAAATTTAAGTGGTTGGAGCAGAGAATACTAGGCGGTAGTGACTAACTAATGACATGTATGTGTTGAGTGTAGTATTTTATCTTTATGTTTTCCGTGTCTTGTATTTTTATTTGTTGTATTGAATTTAAATTATGTTGAGTTGCTATGTTTGTGTTTGTGTTGTAGTATTAAAATAACGAATAACTAGAGAAATAAGAACATAATGCACATATAATGTAAACAATAAAAATAGTTCATTATTTACTAATTTTCATATGTACATAAAATCAAAAAAAATCAACGTGTCCCACATCCTTTATGCTTTAAAGCAGCCGCTGGCCTCAGGCGCATCCCATCCCGCCCGAAAACACTATCAGGATCATCCTCATCATGACACCTCTTTATCGGAGGATGATCTACAGCATGATCATCAGTAAGGCTGGCAGGCTCGGTAGAAGGGATTGTCGGTGCAGCAGTAACCTACAGGATAATGAGATATATTAGTATATGAAATATATAATAGTAAAGCAAGGGTTGATTGCATAAAAATAATTAAAATGTCTTACCACGGTCGCAGCGGGCTCCTGAGTATACTCATCCGTCTCAGGTATGTGAGTGTCACACCAAGTGGCCTCTGCGATGGGTGAGGATGATGGCTTCATAAAAAATATGGTTTATATATTTATAACTAATCAATGAGATAAACACAAAAATTAAGTAATAGTAATACAAACTAACCAAATCCTATGGAAGATCCTCAGCATCCCTCGGTAGTGAGCCATAACTATGTCGGCACCCACTATCTACATCTCGTACTGAACGAGTATCAGCAGCTGTCGATGCCTCTGGAAGGTCAGGAAAATACGCGTCGTAGTCTTGTGGGGTAAAGGCCGTGCCCGAGATCAACGATGGAGCTGATGAGGTCACCTACGAAGTCTTTGTAAGCCCTGGGCTAAATGACGGGATATCGCTAGGATCAGGGTGGTCACCCAGCTGATCAACTCCAACATCCTCAACAGGTGCCTCAACGCCCCCTTGCTGGGGACCACCTCCTTGCCGACCCCCACCTCCTCGCCGACTACCACGACCTCGTGGGATACCCCCGCCTCGTGGCACACCCCTGCCACGTTGAACACGTTCAGGCTGCACTGCTGGCCCACGATGGTACTGCTCTGGCGCCATATAATCAGCCTCATGGGCTAGGCGCTTACTATCCCGGGCTCGTTGCAATGTCCGAGCAGCCAAATCTATGACCTACCGGCCATAGTCGTGCAAAGCGGCCGCTCCCTCGTCGGCATGCTGCTGCATCTGCAGTCCCAACTGGTGGAACGTATGTAGTCCAATAACCTGCACAACATGTAAAATATTAATTGCAAAACGGTAATGTTAACATTATAACTAAGTATTCATTAAACGGTAATGTTACCAAATGATATACCAGCGCATCATGCTTCCCGGCGTATGGAACGAAGTGTCTGCCAACGCGATGAACGGGATTCCCGACGATAAGTTGGGTAATTGTAACGACCCGATCGGTCATTTTGAGCATTTGCACTTCACTCGCCAGTTCTCGATCATGACTAGCCCCGTATGATGTATTATGACTTATGCAAATCATCGGTTTTGGTTTTCAGGTTAATCGGAACAGATATAGAAGAATGCTTATCACCTTGATGCTTTAAATTTGAAAGTTATGACCAAGTTTTGACCCTTTAGTATTCGATCTCATATTTGGATTATTATGATTTGGTTACCTACGTTAGGTGATTTTGGACTTGGGACCGTGTCCGGAATGTGATTTGGAGGTCCGTGGTAGAATTAGGCTTGAATTGGCGAAATTGGAAATTTGGCGTTTCCCGGTCGGCAGTGGAAATTTTGATATCATGGTCAGAATGGAATTTCGGAAAGTCCGTGGTGTCAATTGTGATGTGCGTGCAAAATTTCAGGTCATTCGGGCGAGGTTTGATAGGTTTTGACATCGTTTGCGGAATTCAGAAGTTTAGAAGTTCTTAAGCTTGAATCCGAGGGTGATTTGGTGTTTTGATGTTGTTTGGAGCGTTTTGAAGGTTTGAATAAGTTTGAATAGTGGTATATGACTTGGTGGTATTTTTGGTTGAGGTCCCGAGGGCCTCGGGATGAATTCGGATGGTTAACAAAAAGATTGGAAATTGGTTTGAGCAGTTGAAGCTGATGAATCTGTCATTTCCGCACCTGCGCATTGGGGGCCGCAGGTGCGAGGTCCGCAGTAGCGGAAATGGACCACAGAAGCAGAGAAGGACCGCAGGAGCGGATGTTGGACCGCATCTGCGAGCCCGCAGGTGCGAGGCCTGGGGCGCAGATGCGGCGTTTGGACCGCAGGTGCGGTCCCGTGGGTGCGTGAATTTGGCCGTAGATGCGGAAGTGCTGGGCAAAATGTATAAAAAGGCCCCTTCGCGAATTTTGGTCATGTTTCACCAATTTTCATCAAGATTTGGAGCTTTTGGGAGCAATTTGAAGAGGGATTCAAGGGGGTTTCCACTGAGGTGAGTAATTTGAGCCCTAATACTCGTGATTATGGTAGTTTCCGTGGTTTAATCATGTAATTAGTGGTGATTAAGGGTGAAATGAGGGGTTAGGGCTTGGGATATTGGAGAGTTTTGATTGAGGGTTTGTGGGGTCAAATGGAGTCGGATTTTGATAAGTCTTGTATGTATGGACTTGTGGGTGGAAGGAGTTTCTAGTTTTGTGATTTTTGTCGGATTCCGAGACGTGGTCCCGGGGGCCGGGTTTGGGTGAATTTTGGGATTTTGGATTGAATTGATAGTTTTTCTTTTCGAATTGATACATTGGCATATAGTGATTGAGTTGTATTGCTTTTGGTTAGATTCGGGACGTTTGGAGGCCGATTCCGGAGGCAAAAGCGTAGCGGAGTAAGATTTGGCTTGGTTTGAGGTAAGTAACGCTTCCTAACTCGGTTCTGAGGGTTCGAAACCCCAAACTATGTGCTATATGATTAAATATTGAGGTGACGCAAATGCCAAGTGACGGGCATGTGGGCGTGCACCGTGAGAAATTGTGGCCTGGTTTATTCCATGGCACCGCTTAGTGACTCTTTCTTGCTGATATCTGTGTTGTGATTAAGTTGATGAACTGTAAATAATGCTAATTACCATGTTAGGGCTTCACGCCGATACTGTTGAGACCCGAGTGGTTGTTTCTTACTGTCATACTCTGTCACCGCAGGTATTGGAGAATTTTCCGAGGTGAGATCATGCTCTCTCGGAGGTGAGGAAGGATCATCAGCCTCCTGGCCAAAGAGCGATAACAAGCGCAAGGAATCCTCGATGAGCGAGGAGATTTACAGTGAGGCAGGATCTGCCTGGAGGCGAAAAGGAGACGCAACCGCTGAGGTAGATCATGTACCTATCAGCCGTCATATAGACATTGGTGCAACAGAAGGGAGCAGCCACACATTAGTGGCTCGAGCCGAGAGGCATCTCGGGGCAGCTAAGCCTACAATACCCGAGATTTCTAGCCTCGAAGAAGTAGCTCCTCCTTTACCGCCGTCTTCTTCTTTCATCGAAGGTACTTCGAGGGGTGCAGATGTTCTGTTGCTATCGTCTTCTCCCGTCGAAGATACTTCGAGGGATGCAGATGTTCTACCGCCATCGTCTTCTCCCGTCGAAGGTACTGCGAGGGATGCTGATGTTCTGCCGTCATCGTCTTCTCTCGTCGAAGGTACTTCGAGGAATGTTCGAGTCCAAGGACTGTCTAAGTCAAGTGGGGTCTCGAGCGGTCATATCCCCGCCGAGAGCGGTTCAACTGGGGCCGATGAGATCAGGCTAGCGGATGCGCGCTCAACCTTTGAGGAGGCTCAGCGGCTCTGTTCTGAGGTGAGCTCCGGTTGACTTTGTTGGTTTTTCAGCTTTGCATTTTCAATTTCTCACTGAGCTTCCTTTCCATAGGCCTTTGACAAGCTCAAGTCTGAGCTGCTTCGCCGTAAAGCTCGGTTGCGGAAAGCCTTGGATGGGGAGAAATCCCTTAGGCTTCTTAGGTTTTTGAATTTTAGGCTGTCCCTTAGGCTCTTACGCGTTGGGTCGGCACGACCTCTAATATGGGCTTGCGCTCGCGCCCTTACCCCTTGGGTCGGTACGACCTCCAATATGGGCTGGCGCTTGGGCTCTTACGCCTTGGGTCGGTACGACCTCTAACATTGGCTGGCGCCTAGGCTCTTACGTGTTGGGTCGGTATGACCTCTAATATTGGCTGGCACCTAGGCTCTTACGCGTTGGGTCGGTGCGACCTCTAATGTTGGCTGGCGCCTAGGCTCTTACGTGTTGGGTCGGTATAACCTCTAATATAGGCTTTATTTTTCCCTCGTTGAAGACTTTTTGAAGTTTTTGTGTTCACCCTACTCTTCGACGGTTCGATAAGAACCTCGATTGTAAGCCGTTATGTAGCGATAAATGAGCACCTCGGGAGGTTTTGCTCGATGGCTGAATTGTTTCGAAGCCTGTGTTTCGAGCTAACATGATCGAATCTCTTTTGCTTATGCCGAGGGTAGCCTGATTAATCGGTTCTTTTCGAAGTATTTTCGAAGTAATTTAAAGGCCAGTGATTTTATGGCGACAGTTAGGCATCCCCGAGTCGTGTTAGTTTGGCTGGTATAGCCTTGTGACCGTAGTCATTGTATTTGGCCATAGCCTTTTAGTCCCCGAGTGAAGTAGCTTCGGTGTCTATATCAAGGGTATGTCTTTTTAGGGGTTTTACAAGTTCGAATATATAGCCTTAACTTTAAGATTGGGATTATGCCTTTTGTAAGGTCTTATAAATTTGAACATGCCTTACTTGAGGTCTTACAGATATGTTACTTGGCACAAGTATGGTTCATGCCTGGCTCGAGTTCTTACAGGTAGGTTACTTGGTACAAGTATAACTCATGCCTGGCTTGAGGTCTTACAGATTTGGTATTGCCTTATGGAGGTCTTGCACTGTTGATAACGCCCTGTGGAGGTCTTACATTTTCTAACATTGCCATGTGGAGGACTTTTGGGCTCGAGGTCGCCCGCATGGGTGTCATATGGCCTCGGGTTCTTGATACCTCGATGGGGTGACCGTCGGCGACAATCCCCGAGACGTCGAGAGTTTTTAGCTCTGGAGCCGTTCTTTGTTTATTTTGATGTTGCCTCATTGAGGGCTTACGAGCTCGAAGTTTCCATCCCAGAGGTCTTACGGCTTCGAGTTTTTTATGTCAGTCCCCGAGTGTTCAGGAAATTTCTGGCTCTGGGGCCGTTTCTTGTAAAAATAGTAAACTTCTTTGAAGCGAAAGGCGTTTCGATGGTAGAAGGTATTCTATTGATTACTTGGTACAAGTATGCATGTTTTTGTCCTCGAGGGTTTGATTATTCTATGTGGACATGGTTCAATCGACCGTTTGGCCCGATACATCGTTTTCCTATTAAGACCCTTTTTGGCTCATCTTGACTTCTTCGAGGAGGTGATCTCTCGGGGGGATGCCCCCCAGTATTCGAGGTTGATTGAAGAGAAGCCTTGAATACTTGTTAAGTTCTCCTTAGGTAGCATATAGATGTTGCCTCGTTAGAAACCTTGCCGGTAAAACCCTTCTTGGAATAAAATCTGATCGAAGGAAAAGAGTGCAACGCATGCTTTAAAACCTAAGGTCTTCAAGCGGGAAAGTGCTTCGATTGTTCTAACCGGACTCCTGCACATAGGTTAGTGTACGATGTAAATAAAAAGGGATACGGTTATACCTTAATACTGATGGCGTTTTGAGCCTCGATATTCTTCAAGTGTTTGCTCCAGGGACGCGGTACGGTCATTTGCTAATTGACTTGAGTACAGCCGAGAATGCAGCTCGTGAGTGCAACTTCGATGTTTGCTTATCCTTTGGCTCCTTCGATGTTGAAGGTGTCGATGTCGGTGCCACGTCGTGCCACGAACATCTCTCTCGCTGCATGCTACTCCCCGTATACGGTTTTTATTCCGTCCTTTGTTGGAAACTTCATCATTTGATGAAGGGTTGATGGTACTGCTCTCATGCAGTGTATCCATGGCCTTCCGAGTTAGGCGTTGTATCTCATGTCTCCTTCGATGACATGAAACTTGGCATTTTGGGTTGTGCCTGCCACGTTGACCGGGAGGGTGATTTCCCCTTTCGTTGTCTCGCTCGCCATGTTGAATCCGTTGAGGACTCGAGAAACGGGCACGATTTGGTCGATTAGTCCGAGATACTCCACCACCCTCGACCTGATAATGTTGGCCAAGCTACCTGGATCCACAAGTATACGTCTAATTAGAAATGTATTCACAAGAAAAGAAATTACCAGTGCGTCGTATGAGGCTAAGACAGGGTCTCGATGTCCTCGTCGCTGAATGCGAGAGCATCCTCGGTTATGTAACCTCGAGTTCGCTTCTTCCTGGTGATGGATACTTTTTTCGTTTGACAATGGGTTCCTGTGGGATGTCGACTCCCCCAACAATCATATAGATGACATGTTGTAGTTCTACTGTTTCATTTTTCCTGTTCACCTCTCTTTCCCGAAATTGATTTTTGGCTTGGTCGCTGATGAACTCTCGGAGGTGTCCTTTGTTAAGTAGTCGGGCTACTTCTTCTCGGAGTTATCTGCAATCTTAGGTCCTATGACCATGTGTGCCATCAAATTTGCACGACAGGTTAGGGTTCCTTTGCGACGGATCTGATAGTACGGGTTTTGGCCACCCGGTGTCTCTGATTTTACCTATGGCTGATACGATGTCCGAACATCAACGTTGTAGTTGTACTCAGATAACTGGGGTGCCTCTGTCGGCCTTGTATGTCTGTCGAATTCGGCTTTGCTCACGAGTCCCCGAGGATTCTGACCTCGATCTGTCCTTCGGTCATTTCAGGGTATGTTACGCCTTGGGGCGTTTCTTCGATCTTCCGTTTATGGTTGATACCTTTCCTTGTTCGGCCTTGGTTCCTTTGCCAAGGGCCTGGTAGGATATACTGAGCCCGAGAGGGCTCCTAGTTGGTCGTCCTCGACCCTAATCTTCGATTGATATCGGTTGTGGACATCCGACCAAGTTACGGCGGGATATTCAACCAAGTTTTGCTTCAGCTGCTTCGGAGCCACCGAGCTTCGTTCGTTCAAACCTGAGTGAAGGCCTGCACTGCCCAGTCATCGGAGATTGGCAGTCATTCCATTTGCTCCATTTGAAAGCGAGATACAAACTCCCACAGCATCTCGTTTTCTTTTTGTTTGATTTTGAAGACCTCGGATTTTCTTGTAGCAACCTTAATGGCACCAGCGTGTGCCTTTATAAAAGAATCTGTGTCACGACCCTAAACCCAGACCCGGTCGTGATGGTGCCTCTCGTGAAGACAAGGCCAGCCGAAACATTTCCAATCCAGTTTTTAAGCAAATAAACAATAAGCATTACGTCTAAAACATGATATAATCTCAGAAATAATGATGATAATACAAAACAATTCGCGGAATACAACCCAACACAGCTCGATACCGGGGTGTCACTAGTCATGAGCATCTACTACAATTGTCTAGTCACATCGAGACCGAAATGGTCGGAAAAATCACAATAATATATAAGGAGGAATAAAGAGGGAGAAAGCAGAGCCGCGATCGCCAGGTAGCTACCTTGCTAACTCCAATGACAACTGTCACCAAGCTCAGAAAAATACCTGAATCTGCACACAAGGTATAGGGAGTAAAATGTGTACTGCCAACTCAGTGAGTAATAATCATAACTAAAGTCTGAATGGTAAGAAATCATGAAAAGAGCATCAACATGCTGTATAGAAGCAGTTTCAAAAGCCAGTAGAAAACAATGAAGCTGTAAAATCCCTTAAAACATCTTAGCTCAGTTTAAATTTCTTTGAAAAAGACTTTTTCAACAGTTACGCAAATGAACGCAAATCTCAGAACAGTACCAGCCCCTCGGGCAATCACATAGAACAATACCAGCCCCTCGGGCAATCACATAGAACAAAACCAGCCCCTCGGGCTATATCTCACATCACAATGGGTACCTGCGCTCACTGGGGTGTGCAGACTCCTGGAGGAGCCCCTTACGGCCCAAGCGCAATAACAAGCCATCTCGTGGCATCAAATCTAGGCCCTCGGCCTCATATCAATCAAGCCAGCTCGTGGCGTACATATCTCAGGCCCTCGGCCTCAAATCAGTATCAGTGTATCACCACTGCGGCATGCAACCCGACCCAAAAGAAATCCTCACAACACAGGCCCTCGGCCTTACTCAGTCAAAAATCACATAAGCCTCTCGGGCAACAGTAAAACAGTTTTCCTCAGCCCAAAACATCATTTAAATATCATTTGAGTATTAAAACTGAGTGAACATGGCTGAGTTTTGAAAACAGTGGAATATAACATGACTGAGTTCAAGTATAAAGTCAAAACAGTGAGGAAATATCAACAAATATCCCCGAAGGGTTCAAATAGTTGGCACGAAGCTCAAATATGGCATGCAGCCCAAATAATGATGATAACAAATAGATTTCAGTCAAATACGCGGTAAAATCATCAATCGGGACGGACCAGTCACAGTCCCCAATAGTGCACGACCCCACACTCCACATCAAGCGTGTGCCTCACCTTAATATAGCACTATGATGTGCAATCCGGGGTTTCAAACCCTCAGAACATCATTTACAATCATTACTCACCTCGAACCGGCTAGATTTCTAGCTCGCGATGCCTTTTCCCCTCGAATTGGCCTCCACACGCGTCGAATATATCCAAAAATCAGAATGAGGACGTCAAAATATGCCAAGGGAACAAAGCCCAAGCGAAATCAATCAATAAGGGGCACAAATCCCGAAATTACCAAAATCCGACCCCCGGTCCCACGTCTCGAAACTCAGAAATTTTTACATCAATAGATTCCTCATCTCCGCACGAGTTCATACATATCAAGAATACTAAAATCGGAGTCCAAATCACCCCTCAAATCTTCATTAAAAGGCCTCTTAAACTCAAGCCCTAATCCTCCATTTTTAGCCCTTTAATTCCTTTAATTACAGCCTTAATCCATGAGATACTACCATAGAAATGTGTTTTAGGTCCAAAAATCCTTACCTTAACGAAGTCTCCTTGATTTCTCTCTTCAAAATCGCCCAAAAGCTCCCAAGCCGAAGTCAAAAATGGTGGAATAGCTCAAACTCGCGTAATTAAATAACTTATATGTTCTGCCCGGGGATACCTGCATCTGCGGTCAAAAATCCGCTTCTGCGGTACCGCATTTGCGGTCTAAAGCTCTGCTTCTGCGAAATTCACTTACTCAGCCCACATTGCTTCTGCGACTAAACTTCCGCATCTGCGGTATCGCAGATGCGGTCACAATACCGCTTCTGCGGTCCCTCCACGTCTGGCCCAATCCGCAGATGCAAAAATACTAGAAGCAGCAATATCAGCTGCTGCAACAAAATTCCAACCTCTCCGTTAACCATCCAAAATCACCCCTGAGGCCCCCGGGACCTCAACCAAAGGCTCCAACATGTCCCAATACCTTATACAAAGTTGTTCCAATCATCAAAACACTTCAAACAACATCAAATCAACTAAA
Source organism: Nicotiana attenuata (assembly GCF_001879085.1). Taxonomy (NCBI): domain Eukaryota; kingdom Viridiplantae; phylum Streptophyta; class Magnoliopsida; order Solanales; family Solanaceae; genus Nicotiana; species Nicotiana attenuata. The sequence continues at coordinate 19,146 of NW_017671924.1, read as the reverse complement.
ACACATCGGATTCAAGCCAAACTTTCTAAAATCTTCCGAATTCCGCTTTTGATCAAAAAAGCCAACCAAACCGCGTCCGTAAAATAACCTGAAATTTTGTGCACACATCCCAAATCTCATAACGAAGCTACTGCAACTCTCGGAACTCCATTCCAACTCCTAGATCAAAATCTCGCCTACCAACCGGAAATTGCCAAAATCTCAATTTCGCCAATTCAAGCCTAAACCTTCCACAGACTTCCAAAATGCATTCCGATCATGCTCCTAAGTCCCAAATCACCTAACGGAGCTAACCAAATCATAAAAATTCCGATCCGAGATCGTATACAAGCAAGTCAAATATTGGTCAAACCTTTCAAATTTTAAACTTTAAACTGTGAACTGCTCTTCCAAATTCATTCTGATTAACCTGAAACCAAAACCAACGATTTACATAAGTCATAATACACCACACGGGGCAAGTCATGCCCGGGAACTAACGAACAAAGTGTAAAAGCTCAAAACGACCGGTCGGGTCGTTACATCCTCCCCCACTTAAACGTACGTTCGTCCTCGAACGTGCCCAGAGTTGTTCCAAAAGCCACCCACTCGCTGAATAGCCTTACCATGCACATACCCGGGGGTGATCCCACGTCAACCTATCTCATATAGGTCTGATAACACATATAAACTAAAATTTCACAATCTAATCTAGCCCATAAACCATAGAACCACATTTCCACTTCTGAAATCCTCAATGCGATCAGAATCTCACATTCATACTGCGAATAAGCCCGAACAAGCTGTAATAACCCATACCTACTATCTCAGGTGCAATCACATGATATACCACATAACTCAAACACTTGTAGTGTTAACTTCTATTCACAGCAGCTGCACACAACACCCGAATATCGATAGAAAAACTCTTATCACTAAAGTCTCATTCCAACACTTCCATATGCTGCCAATGATAGATAAAACACGCAGTAAGCCATAACCATTTCTCAGATTCACCATTCCTGAAGCCACTTCTCCTTTGGCAAAGACCATAGCAAATTTCTGAGCCGAACCTCGATATTATCCTTCCAACATGTTGAAATCGAATCCGTTCGTATTCATTAATAATCCCAACGATCTCATCTAATCCAACACACTACTCTGGTGACATGACACATCAATACAGGCCTTAGCCACAACTTGCGCAATACGCGCACCAATAAGCAACAATTTGAACCTACTCGAATCATGAAAATGACTCCAATGAAAGAGCTGTACTGCAAGCTCACCAGTACCACTACAACACAAGGGCGAGAACCCGTCTCACATCATAAAAACCGAACACACGAATCTAACCCGCAAGGTCATACCTCCACATAACTTCGCTGCAATGTGCGACCCTATCCAAACACTGGTCCACATGAAACACCTCAAGTCACTCTGCTCGAAATTGACGACCACGTGCAATTGATTCCTAGAACCAAAGCAAATCATCATGACCACAGTAAAGCAAATACATAACACTACTCAACCCAAAAGGATATAACCGATACGCCATCCGCCAAGCAATATCCAATACTCTTTCCCGCTCGACTTCCACTAAGAAACCCCAATGGAACCGCACCATCTGTGCCTATACCCAACAAATCATAACGCCTCGCAACACAGAAAAAGTAGCTCATAGATCTGCCCAGATTACTAATAAGCTCAATAACAATCGAATCAACACATCCCTCAACAATACAATCCAGAGCCAACCAAGCCTACTCAAGTTAGAACACACATCCACATTGGCTTGCCGACGAACTCCTTATCAAGGAAATCCTGAAGCTGCTCCTTCAACTCCTTTAACTCTGCCGGTGCCATACGATACGGTGCCCGGCATCAAATCAATACCGAAATCAACAACCTTGCCTGGCGACATGCCCGGCCATAAGAAACACATCCGAAAAGTCCCTCACCACCGAAACTAAATCAATATGAGGAGCCTCCGCACTGACATCCATCACGAGAGACCAAATAAGGAAGACAATCCTTCCCAGCCCTTCGCTGGGTCATCAAAACATGAAACCATTCTACCAAGAACATAATCCGTCGAACCTCGCCACTCAATCCGTGGCATTCCCGGCATAGCCAACATTGCCGCCTTAGCGCAATAGTCCAGAATAACACAACACGAAGACAACCAGTCTATACCCAATATTACATCTATGATCTAACATACCAGCAGCAAAAGATCCACTCGGGTCTCCAAACCCCGATAGTCACTACACAGTGCCGACACAAACGACCCGTAACCACAACATAGCCTTAATATGAGAACCCCCAGTCTCCAACTCCATATAGCACACGAATCACCATATCCGATCCCGATTCCACCGTCCGAGTATAATCCACACCTGTAATACCCAATCATTCCCACGAGAGATACTCTTATGATTCTTCCGAACCACCAAGCAAATCGAATATCACCAGTCGATCCAACAAGAAAGTGTCACAATACTACCGAAGTACCCTCAACTTAAACACATTGCCTTTTTCTAAAACATATACCCTCGTCAAATTACCTCCAACTAGCAATACCATTCCCTTAATCATCTGAAGCTCGCTTCTCTAATTATCTAAAACTGCCCGTGCTGCCTAAGCAATTTATGACCTTCCGTTCAGAATTGAACTGTAACCTTACACAGGCAGATCTCAATCCTCCACACATACCGCATATACCAAACCATCCTAAAATAACATGAGAATTTCATATCCCTTCCGAGCCACAAGCAACTATGTACTCAAGAACTTTCCATTGATCCCATTCAGAAGAAAATCTCTACACATTCCTTGCTTCTTACACTCGCAGAAAATATGCATTTCTAACCGCAGTAGAAGTCATCAAGAACTCTCCGTCTACCTTTTTTACAAAACCAAAGGTGACATGACTGAATCCTTCTAACTCCACCAAGCTATGCAGGCCACCCAAAATCTAAGAGGATTGTCGTGGAACACCTGTAGAAGCTCATTGCCTCGCAAACATCCAAAGAACTAATCATATCCTTTACCAAACCGATTTGGCCTACTACCAAGCTATCCCATCTATCCGAGGTTCCTTCTGATTTACCTTCACTTGATACTCCTTCTTGCCATAACATCACATTTCCTCAACCCAAACTTACCACACGATACCCAAGCATAATGCCATACGGCCTAAGGCTCACAACCCGTTGAATACTCTTTAAAATATTCCCAAAAGCACCACATTCAAGATACCTACCCTGCAAGGACTTACTACGAATCTAAAGCCATTACCTTCACCTTCCCGATTCTGATATATAGAATCACATAATTAATATAGAAAATATCACAAGTCTTGCCATCTTCCACTGAAAACTCAGTTTCTACCACAAGTACAACTTGGAAGCCTCCAATTATTGCATGTAAAATTTTGAAAACAATGGAACCATCCTCTAGAGTCATCCACTCTATCCAAACTGCAATTAGCCCGATCAAAAGAACCGAACAACCCGTGCCTCATTAGCACTTCTGACACTGCAGCATATAACCTTACCTTGATGTAACCAAGCCACTTCCCTTTCCTATGCACTGAGCATTCTTTACCAACCATAACGCAAGTCGTTCCCCGATTCTCGTCCACCCATAAGCATAACATAACCTTTATTGAAATTTCCTTTACTCGAGCCATAACTGATTCACAAATACGCCTCGAAATGGAGCCATTAGAGCACATAACCGTGCAATCGACTATTCAAAAGCAGACTCCCCCACTTGGCTCAAACCCATAGATCAAAACACACACCATAAACCATAACGCATATACTTTATTGCTGCCATAATACCATGGTGAGATTAACTCAATCCTTCATAAGCTCGTGGAACACAGACCATCTGGTACTTCATATTTTCTGCAAATCTCGCATTTACTCTCGTAACAATTAAACCCATTCTCTTAAGCGACCCAAATTTAAATTTCAACACATATATTTCACTTGTAAATGAGATTTTCTAACAGACAGCATAAGGATCACGCAACTCCAGAATACTTCGCAGGAGATAACCCACCTGCTTCGCCTTAAACTAACATTTATGTATACTTTCCACCGTCATAACCATTACGCAGTCACTTAGTCTTCTCGGAACTCATACCGCAACATGAAATTTGCTTCACTCCCAACTAGGAAACACGAAAAGATTCTTCATACACCCATAACTCGGGCTATACATCCAATCACAATGGCAATCAAACACCTAATAGATCATCTATCCTCCAGCAGACCCTTCTCGTCGCTCCCAGATCATACGATTACATCTCGCTGTCATATCACGCTCATCACGTAACTATCCAGTCATTACTCCCCTTAATAGGGACACAACAAAACATATTGATCCAGAAACACGTGCTCACACAATCAGCACCTCGGTGCTCAAGCTATAGGCAAAAAATTCGGCCTCGAGTCCTCCAGACTGGCCCAACATCAGAACATAGAGATCACATCTCGCCCCTCAATTAGGGAATCGTTATCCGTCGATGCACATCTGATACTAAGCGCTCGTTCGAGCATACGAATGCGTGGAAGGAGTTCAAAGAGTTATATTTCAAGCTGAATCAAGGGCGCACGATAAGAATTTCAAGAATATGGAGTTTTCCTAAAGGTTCTGCAGCCTCTCGAGGATAAATAAAGACGTCTCCGTAACGATCCACGAGTCTCTACTAAACCTGCTCATGACTCGTGCGATCTATGTAACCTAGGCTCTGGTACCAACTTGTCATGACCCTAAACCCAGACCCGATCGTGATGGCGCCTCTAGTGAAGACAAGGCTAGCCGACATATTTCCAATCCAGTTTTTAAGCAATTAAACAATAAGCATTACGTATAAAACATGATATAATCTCAGAAATAACGATGATAAACAAAACAATTCACAGAATACAACCCAACACAGCCCGATACCGGGGTGTCACTAGTCATGAGCATCTACTACAATTGTCTAGTCACATCGAGATCGAAATGGTCGGAAAAATCGCAATAATATATAAGGAGGAATAAAGAGGGAAAAAGCAGAGCCGCGATCGCCAGGCAGCTACCTTGCTAACTCCAATGACAACTGCCACCAAGCTCAGAAAAACACCAGAATCTGCACACAAGGTGCAGGGAGTAAAATGAGTACTGCCAACTCAGTGAGTAATAATCAAAACTAAAGTATGAATGGTAAGACATCACGAAAAGAGCATCAACATGCTGTATAGAAGCAGTTTCAAAAGCCAGTAGAAAACAATGAAGCTATAAAATCCCTTAAACCATCTTAGCTCAGTTTAAACTTCTTTGAAAAAGACTTTTTCAACAGTTACGCAAATGAATGCAGAACAACTAGTGCAGATAAGCAGAGAAATCTGCCGCTCGGGCACAATTACACAATTTAAGCAGGTAAATGACAGGCAAATAAGAAAGATAAGCACATAAGGTTTGCCCCTCAGGCGCAATGTCAACAAATCCGCCCCTCGGGCAATATCTCAAACAGTACCAGCCCCTCGGGCAATCACATAGAACAATACCAGCCTCTCGGGCAATCACATAGAACAACACCAGCTCCTCGGGCTATATCTTACATCACAATGGGTACCCGCGCTCACTGGGGGTGTGCAGACTCCTGGAGGGGCCCCTTACGGCCCAAGCGCAATAACAAGCCATCTCGTGGCATCAAATCTAGGCCATCGGCCTCATATCAATCAAGCCACCTCGTGGCGTACATATCTCAGGCCCTCGGCCTCAAATCAGTATTAGTGTATCACCATTGTGGCGTGCAGCCCGACTAAAAAGATATCCTCACAACACAGGCCCTCGGCCTTACTCAGTCAAAAATCACATAAGCCTCTCGGGCAACGGTAAAACAATATTTCTCAATCCAAAACATCATTTAAATATCATTTGAGTATTAATACTGAGTGAACATTGCTGAGTTTTGAAAACAGTGGAGAATAACACGACTGAGTTCAAGTATAAAGTCAAAACAGTGAGGAAATATCAACAAAGATCCCCGAAGGGTTCAAATAGTTGGCACGAAGCCCAAATATGGCATGCAGCCCAAATAATGATGATAACAAATAGAGTTCAGTCAAATACGCGGTAAAATCATCAATCGGGATGGACCAGGTCATAGTCCCCAATAGTGCACGACCCCACACTCGTCATCAAGCGTGTGCCTCACCTCAATATAGCACTACGATGTGCAATCCTGGGTTTCAAACCCTCAGAACATCATTTACAATCATTACTCACCTCGAACCGGCTACATCTCTAGCTCGCGATGCCTTTGCCCCTCTAATTCGCCTCCACACGCATCGAATCTATCCAAAATCAGAACGAGGACGTCAAAATATGCCAAAGGAACAAAGCCCAAGCGAAAACAATCAATAAAGGGCACAAATCCCAAAATTACCAAAACCCGACCCCCGGGCCAACGTGTTGAAACTCAAAAATTTCCACATCAACAGATTCCTCATCTCCCCACGAGTTCATACATATCAAGAATACTAAAATCGGAGTCCAAATCACCCCTCAAATCTTCATTCAAAGGCCTCTTAAACTCAAGCCCTAATCCTCCATTTTCAGCCCTTTAATTCCTTTAATTACAGCCTTAATCCATGAGATACTACCATAGAAATGTGTTTTAGGTCCAAAAATCCTTACCTTTACGAAGTCTCCTTGATTTCTCTCTTCAAAATCGCCCAAACGCTAACAAGCCGAAGTCAAAAATGGTGGAATAGCTCAAACTCGCGTAATAATTTATATGTTCTGCCCAGGGATACCCACTTCTGCGGTCAAAAATCCGCTTCTGCGGTACCGCATTTTCGGTCTAAAGCTCCGCTTCTGCAGAATTCACTTACTCAGCCCACACTGCTTCTGCGACTAAACTTCCGCATCTGCCTTATCGCAGATGCGGTCACAATACCGCTTTTGCGGTCCCTGCACGTCTGGCCCTTTTTCGCTTCTGCGATAAATCACCTGCATCTACGGTCCCCAATCCGCAGATGCGAAAATACCAAAAGTAGCAATATCAGCTGCTGCAACAAAATTTCAACCTCTCCGTTAACCATCCGAAATCACCCCGAGGCCCTCGGGACCTCAACTAAAGGCTCCAACATGTCCCAATACCAAATACAAACTTTTTTCAATCATCAAAACACTTCAAACAACATCAAATCAACTAAAACACATCGGATTCAAGCCAAACTTTCTAAAATCTTCCGAATTCCGCTTTTGATCAAAAACCCAATCAAACCGCGTTCGAATAACCTGAAATTTTGCACACACATCCCAAATCTCATAATGAAGCTACTGCAACTCTCGGAACTCCATTCTGACTCCTAGATCAAAATCTCGCCTACCAACCAGAAATCGCCAAAATCTCAATTTTGCCAATCCAAGCCTAAACCTTCCAGGGACTTCCAAAATGCATTCCGATCACGCTCCTAAGTCCCAAATCACCTAACGGAGCTAACCAAATCATAAAAATTCTGATCCGAGATCGTATACAAGCAAGTCAAATATTGGTCAAACCTTTCAAATTTTAAACTTTAAACATAGAACTGCTCTTCCAAATTCATTTTGATTAACCTGAAACCAAAACCAACGATTTACATAAGTCATAATACACCACACGGGGCAAGTCATGCCCGGGAACTGACGAACAAAGTGTAAAAGCTGAAAACGACCAGTCAGGTCATTACAATCTGCCAGCATGGCAAATGAATCTATTGAATTCGGGCTAGGTTGTGATACCACATCATGGCCCCTTTTGAAAGTGTTTCTCTGAATTTCTTCAATAAGATGGATTCAATCTGATCGTCCTTCAGGTCATTCCCCTTTACAGCACAAGTGTAAGCAGTGATGTGCTCGTTGGGGTCCGAGGTTCCGTTGTACTTCGGGAAATCGGGCATTCTAAATTTCTTCGGGATGGGCTTTGGAGCAGCATTTGGTGGGAATGGCTTTTGTACAAATTTCTTTGAATCTACACCCTTCATAATCGGGGGTGCGCCTGGTATCTGATCGACCCTTGAATTGTAGGTCTCCACCTTTTTGTCGTTGGCTTTTATCTTCCTTTCGCCCGATTCAATCCTCTTTGTGAGGTCCTCGAGCATCTTTATGATAGCGAGGTCGACTGCTGACCCGTTGTTGCTTGATCTTTATGGTACTTGTTCGGCTCGAGGAGTCGTTTCCGGTGCTGCTGTGCTCGGAGTTTTTGGTGACTATGCAGTTGAGCAATTGCCAGCTGTTGTGCCTGCAACATCTCAAAATGATATGAAGGCTAACCTCTCGTTCCTCCCGAGCTGGGGTTTTTTGAGTTTCTTGTTGGTTTTCTTGGCGTATACTCCTGTTAGTGTGGGAGCTTATGTCGACGTGTTGGGCGTTGCGCGAGACCATGTCCACGAGAATTGGTTCAGGTGCATCCTCAGGGTTTCGCGGTGGTACACCGATGCCTGGAACAGCTACACTATTCTCTCCATGGTCCTCAGGACCATTGTTCTCATGTGCATTCACTGAGTTAGACATTTTAACCTGAAATCAAAGGTTCTTGGAAAAAAAAGTGTGAAAGATAACTTGCGTTATTTAGTAAACCAGCACGAAAACAATCATTATTATTTTTAGCCCCACGGTGGGCGCCAAACTGTTTACCTTGAAAATGGTAATTACAACCAGATTTGATTTTGTGGTTCTAAAAATACGTGATTTATTTTTATGCTAGTTGTTAGGCAGTAGATGTTAAGTGCGAGACTAGAAAATAAGATAAGAGCTTGAAGATAGTGTGGCAAGCAAACCAAGTGGCCGAGAGTCGGGGTCTCGAGCTATCCTATACGAGGCCTCGAGGTCGAGCTAAAGCGTTGGACTGTGTATAGCCGATGAAGGAATAACATTTCTAGGAGCTTTGATGAGGGCTCTTTATGATCAATGATGAATAATAAATGAAGAACAATCAATGAAACGCAATAAATGTAAGTAATAAACTCAAGGGAGAATATGTTTAAGTTAGAGAGCAGAGAATGTTCTTGTTCTTGTATTGAATATCATGTATGCAAAAAATGACAAGGATCCTTTCTATATAGGTGGGGGAATCCCAGCACAGTACAGGTGCATTCATTACAAAGATATGCGGCTGGTACAACCATTTATTACAAAGATCAACGGCTGGTACAGCCATTTAATGCCACGGTACGGACTTGTACTATTCTTGTAGACCCGGTCAGCTTTAACCACATGCCTATTGGGAATTTCCCGCTTGTCCAAGATAGTTGCCGATTTGCACTGCCCCGAGCCCTGGGGTCAAACTTCGAGCTATGCCTCGTAAAATCGGACTCTCCGATTTCAGTTGTATACAATGATCAATGTCATCATGGATGGACTCCAAATACTGCCGGATAGGTGTCAACGAAATACGACGAGCCCCAACCAATACACCATCATCCTCTGGCAGGAAACTGGTGAACCGCTGCAAAGTCTCCAGGTACTAAGCTCCCGTATAATCTCTCATGCCTCACAGCAAAGCAACAGCAAGTCCATCAACCAGCGGCCCATAAAGGACCTTCACGTCCTGCAGCGTGATAGTGGCCTCGCCAATGGGCAAATGGAATGTGTGTGTCTCGGGTCGCCACCGCTCTATCAAAGCCGTGAGCAATGACCAACGAGCTGCAACCAGCCAATCTCATGATCCTATAAAAGCTCGTATCCTGCAGCAGTCTGACTACACAGGGATGGAGTTGGCGTTCCTTAAGAAAGTCCCAGACATCGTCTATCCTCCTAGAACGTAAAGTCTGGGCCAATAACTCCCCCTCTCATATGTAGGAACACTTATGCTCGGCCTGTAGCAGTAGTAGCTCTAGGGAGGCAGGTCCGGGATGCAAAGGCAGAACCTCCATGATGACTACTGTAAACTGAACAAAATTAATTACATTATTTTATTTTCCACTGCTTAAATATATTTCAATACCTTGAATATTAAATTTTATTCGATATTTTTACTATATTGTTAATTAGGTTGATACATTTCCAATATTTTACTTTTATTTTTTATATGTTAGTTTTATTATTTTATATGTTAGTTTTATTGTTATATATGTTTGTTAGTTATTCACCTATTTTTTACTACACATGATTTAATTATTAAATATTCACATTTTGGTTCCGGACACAATAATTGAGGCCCAGTAGCACCAATGTATCCTTAATTCTTATGTTCATGACGAGAAATTTTTTTCGATTTTTGACTCAACGGTCTATTATTTTATATGTTAGTTTATTATTGTATATGTTAGTTTTATTATTTAATATGTTAGTTTATTATTGTATATCTTAGTTTTATTATTTAATATTTTAGTTTTATTATTTAATATATTAGTTTATTATTGTATATGTTAGTTTTATTATTTAATATATTAATTTATTATTTAATATGTTGGTTTGTTTGTTATTGACTAATTTTTTACTATACTAAAATTTAATAATTAATTTTCATAACTATACATGATTTATTTATTAAATAATTACATTTTAGTTTCGAACACAATATTTGAGGCCCAGTAGCACTAATGTATCCTGAATTCTTATGTTCTTACGTTTGTTGACTATAATTGGAGATAATTTGTGTTTGAATATCAGCTTTTGATATATTATTGGAAATAAGAGATACTTAAATGATTTATTTCTATAACTACAAGGATACTACGCCAAAGAGCAATATGTTTTACTACGCTAAAAGGTCGAGTACTCCTAAAATGTCACTACATTACAAATACGAACACTACATTAGGCCACAAGATACCACTACAGGGTACTAAAGTAAAAATTTATCTAGTTTACTAGTCTTTTACCAAATTAATAATCTAAACCGGATAAAAACAATAAATCAATTTAATCACAAAAAAATCACGAATTTACATATACCACAGTAAAAAGTAACTAATTAACATTTTTTTAACAACTAATAACAATTTCTCTATTTTATACATTTTTTTAGCACACTAATATTATAGTCTGGATAAAAAATAACAAATTAGTTAAATCGCAAAACAATCACAAAATATAACATATAGCACATAAAAAATAACTAATATGCATTTTTTATACAAGTTTTATCAAAAACTAAATCGGAATACCTCAATTTAAGGTTTTAGGAAAGTCAAAGAATTTGTGATTTTGGGCTGAAACAACCAACAACGTCCGAGATAACTCCTTAGCTAGCACGTGGGACCGAGAATCTTTACTTTATGTGGGACGGGTGGGCTCCACTCAAGCTTTTAGAGTTTAAAAATGGAGGGGGGCAGATCGCTTTTTAATTAAAGAGGGGCGTTCTGTTTTTGGGGAAGGGAAGGGGACGACTATAATTATATATATAGCGTCTTTTGCTAAGACGCTATAGTATAGCGTCTTAACAAAAGACGCTATACTTTCTCGCTTTTTTTAATTCAAATATAGTGTCTTTTTAAAAGACGTTATACTTAACTGGCCAAACGGCCATTAAAGTATAACGACTTTTAAAAAGACGATATATATATATATATATATATATATATATATATATATATATATATATATATTGTGTGTGTGTGACAGTTTGCGCATGTGGNATATATATATTGGTAACTGTCACGACCCGAATTTCTCACCGTCGGGACCGTGATGGCGCCTAACATCGCACTCGGTAGGCAAGCCAACGTTAGAGTTTTATTCACCTAATTCCTTTACTTTTTATAATTAAAATTTTACAAAACCAAATCTACGGAAATAAAAGCGGAAGTACATAATTAATTAATCATCCTTATACTATTAACAAAATCGAAACAGTTACCACCCAGAAACTGGTGTCACAACCCACGAAGATTCTATGAATATCTACAAGTAATGGTCTGAAAGAAAAGTACATCTATCTCAAGAGAAAACAAAATAGAAATGTAGAACATAGGAGGGGACGCCAGGGCCTGCGGACGCCTACAGGACTACCTTGGGTCTCCTAGGTGAATGCTTGCAGCCGACCTTTCGATCAGCCACAACCAGCTCCAACATCTGCACAGGAAGTGCAGAGTACAGTATTAGTACAACCGACTCCATGTGCTGGTAAGTGCCGATCCTAACCTCGACAAGGTAGTGACGAGGCTACGGCAGGGCATAAACAATATAACCTGCAACAGTATATAATAAAGCAAAAAGAAAATACGGAATGAAATGGAACAGTAACTTGCAGCAAATAAATACAGAACCCAGTCACCCTGCCAGTACTCAGCAATAAACAATCCTAATGAGAGTTTCAATGCTACAGAATAAAATCACAGTAGAGAAAGGATACATAAACAACAAACTGATGCGACGCGCATCCCGATCACACCATATAGTGGGTAACAATATGAACATTCACCCTTATTATTCCTTGTTGCAGCATGCAACCCGATCCCACCAGTCCACCCTTATTACTCCTCAATATATATATCACCCTTATTCCTCTCGTTGCGGCGTGCAACCCGATCCCACCTGTCCACCCTTATTACTCTTTGTTGCGGCGCGCAACCCGATCCCACCAGACAAACACATTTCACCCTTATTCCTTCTGTTGCAGCGTGCAACCCGGTCCCATCATATCAGTACCAACCACACAATAAGAACAAGTATTTCACAGTTTTGTTTAAACATTCCATAATATTTATGCCTCAAATCATACCAAACGGAGGTCTATACAATTATGAAATCTCATCGATTATTACTACACAACGAGACCAACTAACATGTATCATGAAACACCAATTGACCAACTTAAACCATTAATGTATCACAATGAAACTACGGAACAATTACTACTTTTAATAAAGAAAACAACATCTATCAAGAAACAATTTGACATGGAAGCATCAATAAGCATATAGCAGTTAAAACAGGAAAACAATATATTGGAAACGGGGAAGGGAACAGGCTAAACAGATAATTTGGCAGTGCACAGGTACTCGCCACCACACCTATACGCCACACACATGGAATTTCACATAGCAATTAAGTCGGGGATAGCTAATCAATCGAGTCAAGGTTAGACCAAACACTTACCTCAAGCCGTCGGACAATTCAAAGCTCAATTACTGCTTTACCTCTCGATTCCACCTCCAATCCACTCGTGTCTAGTCATAATTAACTTAATGATATCAATTATCGCTAAAGAAATCAATCCAATGCATAATTATAGGTTTCCCAACATTTTCCCCAAAAAGTCAAAAACCGACCCCGGGCCCGCTTGGTCAAAACTCGAAATTCGAACCAAAACCCGATTACACATTCACCCCCGAGCCCGGATATACAATTGGATTTGGAATCCAACTTTAATTTGAGGTCCAAATCCCCAAATTTCGAAATTCCTAAGTTCTACCTAAAAACACCCAATTTCACCATAAAAAACCCTAGATTCTAGGTTGAAATAGATTGAAAGAAATGAGTTAAGAATCATTTACCTATGATTTGGGGAAGAACTAGCCTTAGGAAAATCGCCTATTGAAGTTTAGGTTTTGAAAAATGGAAGAATGAATGAAAAATCCCATCTAAGTCCAAACATATCAGCTGCAGATGTCGCATTTGCGACCTGAGCTTCGCAATTGCGAAGTCCTCCACATTTTTGCTGCCTTCGCAATTGAATGATTAGAAACTTAAGGGGTTTTAAGGAAAAGGTTTAAAGGGTAAATAATAGTCTGCATGAGGGTAATTGGGGTAATACACTTAGGGAATCTTTAACAACTAAATTGAGAAGCCCCTAGAAGCTTCTAGGTCAAGGCTTGAATAGCAGTTTTTAATTCTTAGTAGCATTTCTTGGGTAACAAGTCACAAAATGAGGGACCTAAAGGCAAGAATAAAATCTGAAATTGCCCTAGTCTTTTTCTATAAAAGGGGCAGTACCCTTGCCTTGCAAGGGAAGTGAGGAGGAGATAGATCTGAAATTCCAAAGGGATTCCAGGCATTAAAAAATATTGAAAAGCTCTGAAACTTGAGGCGACAGAAACTTCTAAAAAGTATTGTTTCATTGCTCCTTTTGCTTGAATTCTCAAAGTTTCTTCACATCTGGATCAATCCTTGTTCATCTAAGGCTCAGAATGGATTAAAATATTAGCACTAAGGTCTGGTTCAGAGGTTTTGGGTTTGCATTTGGTCGAAATCACATTGGGTATACTGATTTGGGTTTCATTTGTTCCAAAAACTGGTTTGCTTTGGTCCTGGTTCAAATATGTTTGCCTCTTTTGGGTTTTGATATTCAAGTTGTTTGAGCTGTTAGCTGCTGGGTTTGAAATTAATTTCAAAGTTCGCTGTTGCCTGCTGTTTGCTGTTGCTGATTATTCCCTCTTCTTATTTTCCTCAATTTCAAGGTACATTTTGGCCGCGAATGCTGTATGAAGTATGAATCAAATGTGTAATCAAATTTGAGGAAAAGAGAAAATTGTTACACAAGTCTCCTTTTAAATTTCATTTCATATTATGAGATCCATGCTAGATTTACTTAGTTTTATCTAGTGCATCTTCAAATACTCGCAAATATGTCTGTTTAATTTGGCTCCATAGCAGTACAAAAGTTATATAGCCTGGACAAATTATTATTTGTAATAAGAGGAATGTGAACTCATGAACGCCTATTCTAGTAGTGTTAATTCTGACTCACTGTAGTGGTAGTAGTGTTAGCGGTATTAATTCATACATGTTGGATGTTTGAAAGGTTTAGTATGGCAGTAATTGGTCTAATGTTTTAGACTCGAGATCAGGGAATTATAATTTTTAAATCTGTGCATTTTCTGTAGTTCAAAAATGTTCAATCACTGTAGTTTAGTAGCTTTAGGCGCGCTTTTTAATAATCTTACTTTCCTAAATACGGGTGTGCATTTCATGCAACCCAAATCCAAATCCCAAAACGTTGGATAAAAATGTGTCCAGGATCCGGGTGCATTTCATGTGACGTGATCCGAAAACACATTTTGAAACGACGTTCACTTTCTTAAAAGATTTCTAACTAAAAGCGGTTAAATAATTCTAAAATTGCACCATAGGCTAAACTGTATTAAAATCACACTTTAGCCAAATATAGCAGTTGAGCGACGGTGCTAGAACCACGGAACTCGAGAGTGCCTAACCCCTCCTCCCGGGTTAACAGAATTCCTTACCCGGATTTCTGGTTCGCGACTGTTAATACAGAGTCAAACGCTTTCCTCGATTCGGGATTCAAACCGGTGACTTGGGATACCATAAATCTCCCAAGTGGCGACTCTGAACTTCTTAATAAACGAATCCCGTTTTGATTGTCCTTTAATTGGAAAAACTCCTTTTATTATACCCTTCACGGGGTGTAGTAGTGAAAAAGGAGGTGTGACAGCTCTGGCGACTCTGCTGGGGATAGATGCCCAGAATTTCGGTTCAGGGTTCAAGAATTCGAGCTCAGTTAAATTGTTATATTTGGCTTTATCTGATTTTCCTACATGTTTCATGCCTATGTGCTAAATGCTTTACCGCTTTGATATTTGGTGAATTGTATATATAAACTGTCGCGAATCCCTTCCTCTCTCTGAGTCTTCTACATCATGGAGAAGGGTGCACTTCGTGTAGCTTCTCTTCTGTTTAGAATCTTTTCCCATTTAGAACGAGGTTTGGATAAGTTGCTAAGCCGGCGGAGCTTCTGTATCCCCGGTACGCTGCCTCCCCCTCGGCCCGAGTTGTCCGCTCGGGTAAGCCAGGTCTAGACCAATAAACCTAGGGTTTAAACCTAGAAGAACAAAACCTCATGCCGGATCCCCAGTAGGAACGTTTGTTTGCATCATGTGCATTTGACTTAGGGGACTCAACACAGGGGTTGGGTCCGTTTAGGACAGGTGACCTGAAATGAAAAAGACCATCCTGATGCATCTTACGTGCTACTTGCGCATTTATTTGCTCGGATTTGCATGTTGACCGGCTTGTATGTCATGAGAGAAAATTGAGAAAATAGCAGTGTTAGGGCTAAGTGAGGGTAACCACTTGTTTGGAAAAAACCGATGCCCAAATAGTACCGAAATGCTGCCGGATTTTTGAAAAATGAAAAAGGAAATATTTGAAAAAAAGAAGAGATTGTTCAAAAAATATATTTGTTTTTGACAAATTTGACCGAACTACGCCGGTTTGATTCTCACCGGATGTGAGATACGTAGGCAACCCTCATCGGGTCCAACCTCCCTTTTGCAAAAATAGCTAAAAAATGTCAAAATTTTAATTGTTGTCATAAATAAGTCGGGTGATGCCATTCTTGTCTAAAATAAGCCGAATGTCCCTACAAGGACGCCGGAAGGCCGTTTTTGCAAGAACAGCCACCCTGAGTCATTTTTTACATGGTTTGCGGGCACAGCCTTAAAATCTTCCTCCCAGAAGTGCTGAAAGGCTGTATTTGCAAATCCAAGTCTTGTTTTCTAAATAAAGAATTTTTGCACAAATAGTCATTTTTTTCAAAATAAATCATTAAAGTCCCCTAATAAATGTGTAGGATGAATTCAAGTAACATCGAAACCTTCTCAGTCCTGAGCGAGATCCCTTTGAAACTCCATATGTGGTGGCATGATTTGGGAAAAGGAAGCAGAGATACCGTGGTCAAAAGTTTGGGCGGTCTCGTAGATTTATTGAACATCAAACCAAGGAAGGATATCATTGAGGCATTAATACCATTTTGGGATCCGACCCGTAATGTATTCCGGTTTTCAGATTTTGAACTCACACCTACATTAGAAGAGATTGCCGGATACGCCGATCTCAACGGGAACCTCCGAGGTAGATACCCATTGGCCCCACGACCGGTAACCCTTCATAGGTTCTTGGATTTGTTGAACATCAGTCGGGATATTCAAGACTCGTATCTGGCGGAAGGGTGTTGTACATTGCATTTCTTATATCACCGGTATGGTAACCCCAAAGGTTTCGAGGAACCCAACACAAGATTGACACATGCTGGAAATAAAGACAAATGGGAAGCCCGACGGGGATTAGCCTTCATGGTAGCCTTTTTGGGAGTGGTAATTTGTCCAAGAAAAGATGGTCACATAGACCTTGGCCTGGTAGGGATGCTAGATGTTGCCATGAAAAAACCTACTAGCACAGTGGCTCCCCTGATTGTAGCAGAAATGTACCGAGCTTTGACCAAATGTCGGGAAGGGGAGAAATTCTTTCAAGGTTGCAATTTGCTCTTACAATTGTGGATACAGGAACACCTCTGTCACCGCACAGGCTATATGAACTACGGTTTAACTGGATTGAGTTGTATTGCAGAATTCGAGACCCGGGTAACAGGTATTGAGTTCCCTGAGGGTATTGAGGCCTGGTCGTCATGCTTAAGATCCCTGACCGCAGATAAAGTTGAATGGGCTTATGGATGGCTTCCTGCTACTGATGCTGTATACACATCAGCAGAGGTCTCTTATATTCTTTTGATGGGTATTCGAAGCATACAACCTTATGCTCCTTACCGAGTTTTGCGACAATTTGGAAGATTCCAGACAGTGCACAACGATGAAGACCTGAGTGAGCAAGTCATCGAGTTAGGCCCGAAAGCTGCATTCCCTGAAGGCAGAATTCGAAAGATATGGAATGAGTGCAGGTACCTTGAACCCAAGACTATAGTACAGGACCGAGCCAGAGGTGAGGTAGATCCCAAATACTTGGTCTGGTTTGGTAAAAGATTTCAAATTCCTGAGAGACCCGCCAAAAGGCCACACGTACAACAATTCACTAAGGAGACCCAGGTGCAATGGGATTGGTTAGCCAAAGAAAAGGAGTACAGGGCCCGAATAGGAGCATTGGAAAAACAAGTTCAGGAGCTCCGGTTTGAAAACACCTTGCAAGCCGCAGCTGATGAAGGTGATAAAAAGAAATTGGCCCAGGAGAATGAAGCTCTCAAGGCCCAAATTCAGCAAATGAAAATAGATGCCAGGAATCGAGAAAGGAGTCTATCCGACGAGAGATTGATAAAAGGGTTAAAGAAGCAAGTCCTGGACTGTCAGGAAGAATTGGAAAAATCCGAGGGGAACATGGCAAGACTTCGGGCACAATGGGCAAAGAAGACTGAGGAAAGAGCCCAGTTTGTACAACAAATGAAGAGAAACCATGAGGGAACCATTGCTAACATGAAAAGAAAAATGAATGCTCTTGAAGAAAAGGCAGTTCGGCGGGACAAAGAATTTCAGTCCGAGAGGGAACAATGCTATAGGTTAACCGCTGAGATGGAAAAGGAAATAAAATCGTTACAAGACCTTCACTTCCAGGATTCTCAGGTGCTAGAGGCTCGTACCCAACAGATAAGTCGGCTACTCCAAGAAAAGGGCCAAATCAGGGAAAGAATCAGAAACATTGCCAACTACATTGTCATGAAGTGTCAGGCTGGTGAGCGGATGGGTCGTATCACGTTCTTTGCTTCCTGATAATATTTGTTCGCCAGGTCATGAATGAGCTGGATCAGTTGCAAAAGGGTCTCACACGCAGGCCCGTGGCGATGCCGAGTGATGCCCCGCGGGCCCCAGGATTTGAAGCTTTGATGTATTCTTAGATAATCGAGTCTGTATTTTTGCTTTTGAGTCTGGTTTTTGTACTTTCCTTTTCCGAGAAAAGAAAAACAAATAGTCTAGTAGCTTTGTAATCGCAGTTGTTATTATTGAAAATTTGAAAATTCCCAAAAAAAAAAATGTTTCTTTATTTCTTGCATTTATGTTTGCATTATTTGCAAGAACTACGCTTGGTCTGATTCACGCGGGGTCGTGATACGTAGGCAATCTCCATAGGATTCGACCGTAACTAAATAAAAAGGGAAAAACAAGAAAAGAATGAAAGGAAAGAGGTGAAAAACAAGAAAGGAAAGAAAAACAAAAGAGGGAAAGAAAAACAAAAAGAAAATAAGACACCAAATAAAAGCAAACAAGAGAAAATAAAAAGGGAGCAAAGGAAAGAAAAGAGCGGAAAAACAATTTTGAGGAAAAGAGCGAATAGGAACAAGAGAAGACAAAGGTAAGAGTGAAAAGAAAAAGAAGAAAGAGAAAAGAGAAGAGAAAGTTTGCAATCGGCAAATAAAGAAAACGGAAAGCCGGGATGACGCATGCAACCAAGCAAAGGCATAATAGAAATGGTTAACTGCTTAGGTGCATT